>NC_065531.1:49360258-49642388 GCF_020184175.1 Aphis gossypii
TCCCTCAGAATCTATTATCTAAAACAAAAAAATACCGAATTTGATTTTATTTCTATTGTAAAATATGTATGTATTTAATTTAAGACATTTCACCCAATTATAGTTTAAAAAAAATACTTGGGAATCTTTGCAATTGAATACCTGAACGTAGAACAAATAAATACATTATTATTTAATGCAGATTATTAAATTATATTATGTGCAGGTAAATGCTAGTCAACTGGGACCCATCGTTAATAAAATGTAACGTACCTAAGCCTTCCGAGAATATCTTATAGTTATTTGTGATTTCAAATTCTTGGTCGTTGTCGTTTGTCTTGATATTCATATTTTATAGATTTCTATTAAAATTATTTTGAGACATTCCGTTTGATGGTCAATGAAATACTGAACAATATTTTATTAACATTTTATTATTGTCGTTGTATGTTCCATTGCTAAAAGACTAGTATCAATTGAAAATACTCGTTGTATTAAATTCTGATTTACAGATTTTAACGATGTATCGTAGCACAGTTTTATGTTAAAACAGTAAAATATAACTTAAGTCAATTCTATTTTATTCCTATCTCATAAGTGTTTTTAAATTTTTTTTTTTTAATTACCCCCTTCTATAATATTATATTTTAACTTGCTTACTTTTTACAAAACATTTAGTCAAGCACACCGGTCTACATCATACATAGCTGCATTCTATTATTATTATCGGTACCTATAACTTATCTCATTTTAATACTTTTTATTATATTTATTTAAAATTCAAACAATTTCCTTGGCCTAATAGTATTCTGGATTTATAACTACATATTTATAATTGGGTTTAATTAATTTATTATTATTAATTATTTTTTAATTATTTACAAAATATCAATCCATATAATATCTTTTTAAGTAAATAACGAATTAACGTAAGAATAATTGTATTCTAATTAATGTCATGAACTCATGAAGTATGAACCACATTATTATTTTAGTCTGAGTGATTTAAATTTACAAATATTGGATAGTGATCAGTATACTTATTAGGTATAAAATGTATTATTATTCCTATGATATGTTTGGGTATTGAGATACTCATCGTATAAGCAAATATATTTCGATTTAAGAAACTATTTGACAAAAAAAAAAAAAAAAGAAAAATTCACCAAGGCTCAGAAATAATACACGTACAGTATAGATAATTGTTAAAACTAATTGACTAATTAATTTTCTATGTTAAAATGTATACTAAAATTAATAATCCAACTCTGTTATTTTCTATAAGTCATTATTGTATCGACTTAATGTATAATTATAATTAATTTTAAAATCTACAATTAAATTAATAAATTCATTTTTGTCTGTTGTCACTAGCAGGCTTCCCATTAAAATTAATAAAGGTACCTAAGATATCATATTATTTGTCGTGCGATTATGTCTTCAATTATAAAAAATAATACATAAGTCATTAAATTAACCAGAAAAATCATCATCAGAAAATATAATATTTAATTGTCAAGTTATTCGACTGTTGTTTCGGATAAACCGTGTGAATAACAAACCAAAAAATAAACGTTTTAAAGAGATTTGACACACAAATCACTTCTGAAAACTTCATATTTTCGTAATTCTTCTAACTTAGGACAATATCAAATAAAAGTTCTTAAATTATTCTTCTTATTACGTTATTACTTAAACTTAATAAAAAAAAAATCGAAGGTTCTTCCGAATATTCTCAATATTTACAGTGTGTCACACTGCAATATACTTTCAAGAAATAATAACGAAAAAAAAATTGAATAGCAATGTACCGAGCTGTTAAAAACTAATTTCAGTAGGTACTCGTTCTACGCATCACACGTGATTGTTATTTAATAATGAATTAATAGGGTTCAAATTTACGATGGGACTAGCTATTAAGTCACCCGAACTTTGGTCGAAAAACTCGATGGCCTGTTTCCCAAATAACGAAAGTGGGGCCGTGATTACGGTGTTAGGGACAATCACTAAGCTTTACTTGACATCGAGACTGCATTCAGTTTGATAGAAATTAGCTTTGGATAGGTCATTTTGGAGGGCGTGTTCAAAGAAAGACATTATACATTATAAAAACAATTTCCAAGTAGGAAGTTTAGTACACTTTGGGTTCTGTTTATAAATGTAGCCATTATTAACAGCGTTAAAACAATAATTATGTATAATGACTCGGACAACTTGGGACTAAACTATTCTTATAAATTAAAAATAAATAAACACAGCGGATTATTCTGTATAATGTTTTAAAGTTGATATACTGTATATTGGGTCATGATATAAAAGTTCATACGAGTTACCTTTACCAAAATAACTATATTATCCCTATAAAATAGTAATACCCATCGAAATAGTATAATTCAATAATAATATTTACAATACTAATAATAGATCTATAGTATAGTTCATATTGTTTTGATAATTGATAATATTGTAAAATTAAATATGTACTTATTTCTTATTTATAAAAAAAAATAATAAAAACTTTTTTCCGTATAAAATATATAGATTTTCCTTGAACATATATTTATCATAAATATATTATGTTATAAAAGACAAAATTGTCAACCACTATAGACTTGCTTTTCCTCCGTTCTCTAAGCGCTTCCTAAAGTTTAGACTTAATAACAATAATTGACAAAAATCTGAAATGCAAAATCTACAAAGTATAACACAAAACAAGCACACCAACACAACTTACGTGACATGCTTATGCATGGTAGTGTCACTATAATCTATATATGATGGGACACATCTTAACCATGAAATATTCAAATACCATAAGAACGACTGGAACATACTTACTTACATTTCGGTGTATTTGTAATCTTCATAAAATATACGAAACGGCACCACTGTATGGTAAGCAACAACTAAGCCAACGCAAACCTTCATTGCGAACATATATCAACAACTATAATATAGTTATAATAGCTATAATATAATTTAATACAGTTTTATAACAATCTCAATAGTATTATCATTATCTTCGATTTATCGCCTTTTGTTAACCTCATTGTTAGTTATCACTATTCTTGACTGGCCTTTATTTTCAATAAGTGGTGTAAATGTCGTAAAGAGATCACTAAAATTTATTAATAAGAAAAACTTTAGAAAATAATTAAATCCGCATCGCATTGCGGTGTCATTAAAAGTTTTTTCATCTAAGCTACTAATTTTATTTCCTTGAAATTTAGTATAAATTTATTAATTTACAAACAATCTCGATTGAATTTGAATATTTTTTATTTGAAAACGTTTGATTCTTAATATACTACTCTACATATAGAAATTAAAATCAAATAAAAATATAAAATAATACTGAAGTCAAGTAAAGTACATCTATAGCTTATAGACGTTTTGCATTATATATAATTTTTGTTATATAAACCAGTACGATAATATTAACTTGAAAATCAATAATTCATTATAATAGTAAATTACGGCATCATATTATAATATCCGTGTATGTTTAAGATCGAATTTTTAAAATAAAACGTGTTTTATATGTACGCCGATAAATACTAAAAACGAAATTTTTGTATTTTTATACCCATTTTAAAACAGTATTTATAATAAATAATACCAAACTACCTATATATCTACTATAGGTAATATATTATAACGTATGCTTATGATTGATTGATTGTTAAATACGTGTAGTTGAGCTTAGCTACTTACTTTTTGGGATAGAAAACATACAGGTAAGTCAGTTACAACGCATCGTAATCAGATTATGTACGATAAATTATTCTCTTTTGTTTTGTTCGTGAAACGGCTATATATAAGTAATAATATATCCGTCTTTAGATCAAAACGTAAACAGTAAATAATACAAAATAAACATTTTATTTGCATCGACAATAATAATATGGTTTTAAAACACATCTCTAGCTCTCGAGTTAAGACTTTTTTGTCGTTTATCGATCACCATCATATAGCATCGTAAAGTATTTAGTATCGTATGTATGCTAACTATATTATAATATTATAGCGATATGAGTACTCGGGGATACGACGACATTATGATAATAATATTATTATGCTGTAATATTCCGAAAAAACATGATGTAATTCACGTTCTGATGACAATAATATCCTACATCACAACCCGCTATAATATTATTGCAGGTCGACGTTATAACTCTATAATATATCAGCAGCCGAAATTACGGGACGTGCAGAAATTACGACAGTAATAATGACGGCGATGAAGATAATGATATTAAATATTAATAACAATAATATAACTTTCGATGAAAAATCGTACAGGGTTTATATGCGGTCACCGATTACGCCGTTCTCTCTCATCCGGTCACGCCCGAACTAATATTAACCCTCCGGACGCGAATATATATACACGTAATGAATATAATATTATTACCGAGCATACAGCGTATGTCCTGCGAACAAAACAAAAGGCCTAACGTGAGGCGACAACCACTCGATTCGATTGTTTTTGACGTTTTTGAAAAACGATATGTCTTACATTGTACTCTTATTATTATAAATATATAGGTAAAAATAAATATAATAATACAATATCGCTCTACTCGACCACTCGGAATCCATTAGCCCGATCTCGGCCGGGGACATCGAGAGTATTACGATAAAAGAGAATCACCCTGTATACTAAGTGCGATGACCCACCGCCGCCGACCACAGGTCGCTCTGAAACGTCGTTTATCACAATATTTTACCGCCAATGGCCATCGTCGGTAGGTTTTCAGTTTTCAATTAGACGCTCTCACCTCGGTCGCCTTCACTTTACTACATAGGTCCTATGCACACAACAACGGTCGAACGAAAGTGTGTCGTTAAAAAATATTCGATGCACCGTCGCCGTTTCGTGACGGTTTAAAAGATGTTTATTTTTAAAGTCGTACATTTTACTTTCATAGGCACTCGTACGATAACCTAACCTAACCTACACTGGCCATAGAAAGCTTTAATGAAGGGATACAACTAAAGCTTATATATATGTTTAATGCAAGACGAGAGAAGAAAGCTGCATTGAAACGTTCGTTTTTTTTTCATTTTATTTAATAAAATAAGTTGCGTGATGTCATCATGTACACTATCGATCGACCCGTAATAGTACTTATGGTGTTATCAGAATTACAAAATTTCGATTATTTTTCGAGGGCTTCGTGAAAATAAATACTTAAATGTAGCCCAGTTCCATATTATGACTCATTGAGCTTGGTTAATAGTGGATTTCGGAGCAGAATGACACGTCAATTTGACACGCTTTTATAAAATACACCCATAGCATAGTATATTATATAATAATCAAACGCGTGATTTCGACGAGGCCAAATTTCCATAAATCCAGGCGATTAAACTCGATACCAGGATTCCTTAACATACTCTTACCAATTTCCTGAATAAATAATATCTACCGGCAAGTCTCTAAACGTATTATTTCTCTTGTTTTTTTATTTTTTTTATTTTTTCGTCTACTTATACAAGTAGAACATAACTATGTAAAAAAAAATTATACTTGTCCCTCGTATTTGAAAAAAAAATGTATATAATACAATCACTATAACAAGTGTTATCGACATCCTATACCTACAGAAAATTTCAAGAGATTCCACCGAAATATTTATAAAAAGTTTTCATGGTATATTATGTAGTATCGAGTTATGACTGTATTTTGTGGCTTAAAATCCACAAAGGCTCATAAGTTTTAACCTATACATGTTAACAAGTAAAATCCGTTTTGAATTCAAATTAATTTCCAACCACATTTTTGTTCTATTGAGTAGTATTAATATATTAATTTGTATGGATAAAATTGTAAATGTATTGTTACCTACGTAATTCAGTGTTCAATTGTATGTTGTTAGCTTGTAAGCTATTTAACTATTTTATTCATGCGGTATATATTGTTACAGACTTACAGTAGCGTTCAACATCTACGACATCCAATTTTAACTCGCCATGCTGCATTTAAAAACAAAAATACTTAACAGTTCTAGATCTCGTTAAATTGTTAACGGTCTATGATCAACTGCTCTCGAGACAAAAATTGTGTCCAAAAATCTACGTGTGTAATCAGCAAGCGATTAAGATATATTAAAAATGGTTGCTTAACAGATGCACATGAGTATTAACAATACAATTATATATAACTTATCTCATATGTCATATAGCATAAATTGAACAATGCGTTTACATTGCATAAAATGATCATTGTATAGACTGTATAGAGCATAGACCGTTTGTAAACGACGAGTTTATATGAAACATTTCGATCAAAGGGCAGTAAATTAAACTGTAAAAATACTGTGTTTAACCTAATCACTCTAATTTTCACTTTTCAAACTTTTAGTCAATATATCAAGAGTACTAATGATACAATCCGTGTTCTTCCTCACTAATAGTTGTTGATTTCAAGAAGTTGTAGTATTACAAGTTGAATAAACAAGTTCAACCTATATGAAGTTTAATTTACTCCAAGACAGTAAAATAAAACGTAAGTAGAATATATGTTCTCTTATTTGTTATTATCGAATTACAAATTATATATTTACATCTTATATTATTCCAATGCATTCAAATTAAAATATTAATTTAAAAATTATAATTTTCTATTAAAAATTATTTCAAATACTTTAATGTTTTAATATTTTTGACGATCAGATGTCATATAAATCTAAAATTTTGAAACAAATTTAAAATTATAAATATTTATTATATTAAATTTATGTCTCATTAGTATAACCGATATTTATAAGCAAACAACAATATGATACTTCCTACGTATTCACGTATTATATATAGCAATAGCTAAAATAACATTAAATTCATTCAAGTCTTTCAAAAAAATGTTTTTATTTTGTTTTTTGTATTCATTTACTTATAATAAATGATAATTTATAAATAGTATTGATTTGTAATCACTTATGTAAAAACCAAAATTTACCAGTTAAAAATTATCTAACTAGGCTGGTATAGAACATGAAATCATTATCAGAACCCAAGATAAGTTTTTTAGGTGTTTATTTATTATTTAAGTACTCGAGGGCAATTGTCAATAACAGTTATTTAACTTGAAAATTATTTATAGCTAATTAATATAACAAATAAAAATGTTAATATAACTTTTTTTTAGCAATATCTGCTATATATAGAACTTTATCTTACTTAAAATGTTACTGGATGCAAAACTCAGGTGATTTTGAAATTTGCTTTGTAATAATTTGTTGGTTTTTATGGCTTTTATGTTATTTTTATCTACAGTATGGTTGTAATATCGTTGAACGTTTTAATTTATCTGTGTTTAAAGTTCTTTTAAGTATATCCATAGCCCATAGGCACTTAAAAGGAATACTTTTTTATGTTTCTTGTACATCATAAAATCTCCAAAAACTAACTTTTTAGAATTTTCTCTCCGTATACTGAGCTCTAATAGTTGCTTGACTTATAACATAATACAAAAATATATCATAATAAGTACGAAATATTAATCTTGATCTGAAATATTTTTACTATATTATATATACCTAATATTATTAAAACAGATAATCGATCACTAATATTTTCATATACTTATTAATAATTTTACAAGTGCAAATAGGTAATGAGTGGTATTAGTTTTCAGAATTGATGAATGTATAACCGTATGAGGTGACAATACACAACGCATATAGATGCAATTTAAAGAGATTTTGTTATCCCAAAAATATAATTTAACCATATTATCACCTTTGTACCATAAAATATAGTGGTCTAATGACAAATACATTAAATTTCTATCATATTATATCGTGTCATATAGATACCTTATATTTTTTTCTCCAAGTATTATAACATTGTGACTTATGATTTACAATTAGAGTGTTAAATTAACGCCAAAATTCCTCATAAATTTATCTAAAAATCGATATTAACAATATCATCAACACGTCGTACACGTTTATTTACTTAAACCGTCTGAACGCTCGTTTATCAGTTATTCCGCATTAGTTATGACTGTTATAAGTGTTATGACTCATCGACGCTGTAGGCCACAGACAGCCCATTATCGGGCTAATGGGAGCGTCTGATGGACGTATATTTAGAGTGTTCGCTGTTAACAGACAAATCGGGACATGGTTTTTACACCGAGTCGATTACATTCTGTTCAGTGATAGGTACACTGTAGTAGAAGTAGCTGATCACAAACTCTGTTTGATTTTCCGATTGCGATTTGCACTGATCCATTCATTTTTGTGCGTAGTACGCCGAGTATATAACATGTGGTAATATTACCTGTTTTTAACATAATATTATAGAAACGTTATTAATCATCGAGATATATTATTTTGTATTTACCGATTATTGGTCGAGAAACTTACTTATGGAGTGAAGAAGTGATAATATATATTTTTTAAATAAATAATTCTATAAACAACGATAAAACGGGAGGAACAAAATATAATTCGCTCCAAAAATCCTAAACACCTTACGTGAACGTAGACATATAAAATGATTATTATATTGAGTTAGAATTTTATAGACATATTTCGATTGTAAGAATGTGAAATGTAAATTCGATTCATATTACGCATAATGAAATACACAACATTTTAATTTGCAAACCTGTATTCGTCATAAAGTGAACACGTATAATATATTAAATTAAATTAATGAAAAACTAAATACATAAAATAATGGTTTTTTTTTTTTATAGGAATTTTTATTGCATTTTTGTTTTTTTTTTTTATAATTTTAACTGTACCCTAACTCTAATATATAATATATTGGTGGACCAGTAGCAGATATTTTCGTTTCGTTAGGTAGTTTCTTACAGGCGTACCTACTACCTATATCATACTGACATAGTAACACGACACTAATGCGGTGTGTACATTCATCTTTATAAAAATATTTCCGAGCGACGTTTGCACACGAACCTGCACGAACGTCCAATAGACCGTGATGTGGACACAAAAATATTTGCTTTCAAATCAGATACGGTTGACCTATAGGTTCATGTCACGCCGCAGATACAGTTTAGAAGACATTGGCGAACTCGAAGTTCTATATATTTTGTTTTATACTTGCACAGCTTTATAATATATTATAATGCTATGGCGATGTCGCAAAGCAATATAATATATAAGCTCGACGGGCAAACGATCGGCAATTCGGGTAGGTATATACCGTATACCGCACCTCAATCTTGTCGACAACCGGAAAAGGTCCGTCCGGTCAAACAGGACCTACACCGGAGACAATAATACACGAACGTGTATATACATACGGCTACCCACATCAAGAATCGGTTATTGATCTTACATATAATATGTATATACGCGTACAGCGGGAGGCGATTGTACGGCGTGTCGAAAAGAGATTAATGACGTTTAGTGGTGTGTTATTCGAACGTTTTCGTGGCATTCGTACAAATGTTTTATTGTTACCTATACGTAGGTATCCATCGTTTTTTAGTTCAATATTATATTGTTACAATGTTGTATGGTACGAAATGGAATTATAGAAAAACGCTTGTTTTTTTTTTTAAATTTAACGTGTACAACATTATAACCCATTATGACATAATATTTTGGCCGTAGACATTTTCCTCCAAAAACGAGGTACCGTTTTCCTTCACTCCGTTTTTTCTAAAAAAAAAGGTTGTTTTCCATTTTCCTCTAGATTATGTTTGATTAAAATCATGTTTATTTTTCTCCAATAAAATTTTGAAATTGGTACTTGGATTAGAAATACGTTTGGGTTCACATTTCTAACTCCTCAATAAGTTTCTTTATGTTTTATTAAAGATTTTATGAGTATTATACCTAACAATAATAGTGTGAGTAAGTATACTGGCTATTTAACAGACACGTAAGCTACATTTCAGAAAATACTACATTTCCACCACTTATTTGGGTAGAATCATCATCAACCTTATTACGAACTACCAATACATTTGAGTCATTCCATTTACATTTTAAAGAATATTTTTATAACGAAAAACCAAGTATATTTATGTGTCTCAATATTATGAAGAAAATTCACACTAACATTTATTGTAAAACAAGAAGTATTCATACTCCAAAAAAAAAAAAACCATCGAAAGACTACCGATCAAATAAACGTCTTGAAGCAATTGACAATGCAATTATTAAATTGCAAAACGGAGACATTTCTAGGTATGCAATTACAAGAAGTAAAATAATTTTTTATATTATGTCTAGGTTATATGGTACCCCACCTCCCCTCATAGCAATAGAAATGATATTATATTTGTTTAACAGTTGTGCGCATCCTGAAGATTAAATGATTTAGTTTTTTAACACGTCCAAGTTATTTTGACGATATCGTGTTAACTGTTTCTGTTTATAAATTTTACCGTCTCGAAACCAATAAAATCACCCGAAATAATACTATTGTGTTCCTGAAACTTGCTACTGGTGCTGTGTTCTAATCGTTTTGTTTTATTTTATGATTAAATTTAGTTATTATTTTAGCCACCGTGCATCTGTTGTTTGTGTTTATATTTAGTGATGTTGTGTAAATTGACACATCATTAAAAAATCAAAATTTGTGTGGGGTAAGGCGAGATAGACAATAACATAATATATGTATACACTATACATATACGCTATACAGGTTTACCTGTACGGCTATAATTGGTATTGGACGTTTCCATCCTGAATCAATGTATATTTTTTCACTCATATTAATAGGTTTGAAAATAAGTTCATTAGATTTACCCGAAATATACTATCATAAGCATACCGAAATCAAAATAATTATTTAAATAATTATTTAATACAAAAAATCTTATTAACACTACATTTTATAATTTATATTGTATATTATTCAAATTATACGACAACGCATTTTTTTCAAAATAAAACGAGATTTAATACATTAATTTTATCAACTGCATTTTAAAACAACAGTCAAGTCCACATTCATATTTTTTTAGTCAATCGCAGCCGTTGTATTCGATAAATCAATAAAAAAAAAATGTCCACCATTGTAGCTTACTTAACGTGTCGATAAGTCTTCTAATATATTATAATAAACTGTAATTTTGTGTCATTCTACCGTAATTTCGTATGTTCGATCGCAATTTCGTTTTGTAAGTCATATTATTATGCCTCGTTTCCGATCTTAATAGAATATAATATTATACGTTTCATACTACAAAAATATACATTCATCTGACACTAATCTAGAGTAATTTAATAATAAGTAATATAAGGAAATATTTTGGGATTGTATAAGATCATGGATCATTGTAGGTGAACCAAACAAGGACTGGAAAATAATAACAATTTTAATGTTTACTATTCATTTTTACTGCTCACGTTCTAAATATTTTTGTCTTTATTCGTGTGATCCGATTAAATATATACATAATAATAATAATACTAGTCTCCGTATGTAGAAGACCTGTTATTGAAATACAGTCGTGTTTTTTTTTTTATCATGGCATATGACATTCGAAAAAGCAAGAAAAAATAAAACATATGTATACGCCTACCTCCTGCCTTCCTATCATCATGATTCATGATATATGAAACATACAAATACTATGGTCAAACTAAAATAAACGATAGCACGTTTTTTCTTAAGATGTTCTGGGATCGATGGTATATAATATAAATGGAAAAGATGACGTATTAACTTGGTGTAAATGTAATAATATCTTAATGTCCGTTTCATTTAAAGTGTATAGATCACCATTATAATAAGTAAACTTTAGGTTCAATACAAAAATTTAAATAATTAAATAGTAAATTAAAACAACTTATAAATAAATAATTTAATTGACGTATTAACAATAATAATATCGAAAATACTACGGATAAAACTAATCATTACCTATTCGTTATTCGATTATATCGATTATTTTCTTAACAAATTTTCGTTACAGTTGCAATGGCAACCAAAACATTAACAAATAAACAAATATTATTTGTATTATCGAAAAACCGTTTTTCGACATATTAGACATATTATTACTATTATTATTATTATTATTGCACTATATTTGTTCTATTCAACAGAAACCACAAAAAAACATATATTATTCAATGTTTTTTCATGATGCGAAAAATATACATCAAGTTTTTAACTATGTCATGGCGACGTCAATATGTCATCAAATAAATTACGAAAGTATAGTTTTCCTTTTGGTATAGAAGTGTTATGGTAGAAAATGTAAAAACATGAATATTCGTTATTTTTGAACTTGGACTATAATAATTTCATATTGAAAACCAAATAAATTTTTTTTTTAACTATTTTAAAAATTAGTAGGTCTACAACAGTAATTTATGAATAAAGGTAATAATTTATATCATGTTTGTAAGCAACTTTTTTTTCCAGTTATGTATTAAATATAGTTTGGAAATCAACATAAGTAATAATTAATAGGAATGATGTGATATTATTTTTACAAGTATTCAAACGAATATTGATCAACAATTTAATGAAATATTACATATTAATAGTAGGATTAATTGAGTGGAAAAAATACCAATGAATGTGAAAAATGTTAAAAATCTATTAATATGTATCAATAAAAACGGATATTTTACTAAATTAAATATTTCAAAACATATTCAAATGTTATAGTTGTTACATGAGTAATGTGCACTCATCAATAATAGTTTAATGAATATTATTGAGTATTTTTACTGTCACAGCGTATAGCAACAAATTATGTGTCCTATTATAATTTTACTAATCATAGACAAAAATGCGATACGTGAGTACAATATAATAATTAACATTAATAAATAATAATAAATAATATTAATATGTTAATTTCAATCAACGGTCCTATCTCGAAAAAATCGCGTTGGCAGACGAAATCAAAAGAATAAAAAAAAAGATACAAGCAAAGACGATTCAGTGCGAGAATCACAGACTAATAATAGTCCATTGGTTTTTTTTTTTTTTTGTTTTCGAATCACACATCATGGTGTATATTATTTTATGAACCTGCCTACTGCCTACGCGATGGTGTGAGTGTGGACAGACGTGGCCGTTACATATATTATTGTATCTATTCATATAGTCGGTGCATAGTGTGATACATATATATTATATTATATTGTAATATAATAATAATATGACAAGTGGAATAATAATTAAAGAATAATGAATGCTGATATAGTATATAATAATATAATATATATATATATATATATATATATAGGTATTTATATATTAAATTCATTTTGTAAACAAGTTATCTACCTATTACAGTTCGTTCACCCACTTTTTGTTTTTATATTTATTTTTATTTTTTTTTTTTTAATACATACGGCCATACGTAGGTATAAAAATAAAAAACCACCTAGCCCACCTGTTGTGTCGTACAGTTGTCCGTCAACGGTCGATCAACACGGTCGGAGAAAAAAACCTTTCTCGGGCGATGTCTTTTGTGCCCAACGTATACCATTATAAATTATAATTACTAAAGTATATAATATTATACGGATTGCGATTATCATCATTTATTTTATTCGTGATTTGCCAAATTCAAAAACGCGGGCGAGCACCTAGCTAAAAACGACATTGACGACGTATCATTATAATAATATCGACCAGACAGGAATATAAAATATAATATAAAAACGCCGAAAATTAAATACCGCGCCATAAACGTTATAATTATTATTGTGTGTATTGTAAATTATAATAATATGTAGGTATGATACAATATCGCCGGATAAACCGACAGTGATTCGCCTATGATTGTTGTGATGTACACTATATCATTATTATAATATATGCATTATACTACCTAGCATACTGTATATAGGTATACTAATTGTATATTTGTATAATACGTTCTGGTTTATATAAATCTCTGTACGAGTACGAGTAATCTGTCTGTTGTTCGTAGCCATTTTAAAAAACTTGCGTCCTGCGACGTCAAATGAAAACGCTCTATAGCAATTTTTATTTACTTTCGTATTATTTCGTATTATTTCTATACATGAACTACAACCGTATAATATAATGTTTATAAAAATCCCTCTTTATATTGTAATCACCTACTTAAGGTTTAATTTTATTCATTAATTTCATTCAAAATGAAAACAAAGTGTATGTACCTATACACACACGCCCCTGCGCGCGCGAGCGTATACGCGTATAAAAGTACGTACGTAGTACATATAAATATATAATATTATATTATTATCGTATACAAAAACAATAAGCTCACATTACCAAAACTCCGTAAATTACAATAGCTTATAAAAATATAAAATATTTTTATTTTATTTTTAAATTAAGAACGCATTCAACTTAATCAAAAGCTTTAACAACAGCGATTATAAGCTAATTTTCAAGTACCTTTATTTAAGTATTTATATTATTTTTTTTAATATCTCAATTATTTTTTAAAGCTCTGTCTGTAGTAGAAAATTAATTTTTTTGATTGCCGATTTGATTACGGTACCAGAGTTCTATATTGTTTTTAATTGGGAAGATATAATGTTAAATATATATGTATATACAATATACTATATATATTTTAATGTGTTTTCCAAGTTAATAAAAAAAAGTGATAGAAAAAACCTAAGGGAAATAAGGCTCTGTAATGTCTGTGTTAAATTTGAATTTAATAATTCGTCATTACATATTATTAAAAACGATTCTGGAAAAAAGAATTTCTGTCAGTCTATATTATTTAATAATTTATGATTTATTTATATTGTTATTAAAGTAATTTAACTATAAGAGAATATAGTAACACGTTAGGTTAAATTAATTTTTGCCAAAAACATTACATTTATTTTAATAAATTATAAATTGTTAAGTTACTTAACTATTAAAATTTTACATTTTTATGACATATTATATTATTATTGTTAAGTCAATACCTAAACATAGCATAAAATCTAAATATTTTGAAATGTAATTTTGTATATTACAGATCTTTGTACCCGAATGATAATGATTTATTCGGATTTCGGATTTTGAGTGCTAACTGTTAGATCTATCTAACCTCTAAAATTTAAAATGTAAATAAATGTTTGAAAGTTAATAACCGTTATTATTTGGGTTAATATTGGTAATATAGCCTAGTAAGTTCAGAAAGTAACATATTTTTTTATAGGAGACTGAGCTCTACAAACTGTTAAGAACCCCCTCTGTTCTCTCAAAAGTAAAAATAAAGTCAAAAATTAAAATATTTATATTTTCAACAAAATATCAATTTCCAATAACAGTGCGCAGCAGATTTTTTAAACCAAACTAGGCTTATTAATTTAAAGTATTAATATTTTTTAAAAAATCTACAAGAACTAAATCAATTGAAATTAATATTGGTATTTGTTTTATTGAAGCTATAAAGTCCTTGTTATATTATATGTAAATCTATATATTTAAACTTACATTTTAAAAGTTTCCATATGTATACTTAACTATTACTATTTACTAAAAAGTAACCTATGCCATGGAATAATTGTTACTGTAAATACTATAAAATATTAGTTATGGATATTTTTAGTATTTGGTCACTGTCAATACGTACTTCAGTTGTTGACATCAAACAATTGACATCAACATTTCAAATTGCTTTTGCTTATATTTGGATTTATTTTACGTTATATTTGTTTCAGGAGTTTAATTTTTTAAGGGTGTTTGGAGCGGTATTTAATTCTAGTGCATGGCCATGGTTCGAAATATAGCTATACTAACAATTATTAAGAATCTTGTGTTAAATTTGAAACGAACGAACCAAACGAAGTTTTTATCAAAAAATATTTTTAAAACAATTCACGTGCTCGAAAATTGGTTGAAATGAATTAAAATATTTTGAAAATTATTCTATGCTAATATTTGGAATTTTTTTATTTCCAAACAAGGATTTGCATAGACTTTCAATCTGGAATTGGCTTTACTTAATAATTTTTTTATCAGATATTATATCAAAGTTGAAAATTAAAACATTATCAGTATAAAAAGTGATATCAGGCAAAAAAAACACACACACATCATTGTAAAATAAATTGCTTCACTAAAAATCTAAAAATTGGTAATATACTAATAGATCTTATTATTTCTTATTCGTTTTAAGTATACAAACATATCAGAAAAATCTAAAATATTACTGTACTTAAAACTTTCTTACATTTAAGTATATCATAATATACTTTAACAACTAAAATTAATGACCCATCACTTTTAGTTACAATATTTACATTATTCATATATGTTTTGCAGATATTGCTATAAAATATCGATAAAATGTCAATATAACCCCACATTACAAATATGTATTACGGCATACCCTATAAATATTTATAATCGCAATTTCATTAATTTTTAAATTTAACCGCTTCTCGGAAAAGATTATTTACAATTTATGACATTAATATTTTTTTATAAAACATTTCAAAATATAATATACAATAGTTAGATCCTCAAAAAGCTCTCGACATTGAATAATGTATGGATTATTACGTAACACTGAAAAATAATTGTCATTTATTAATATTTAGTACCTGTTTGGTGTTTACGTCAATTTATTGTGGTGGTGAGTACTTATTGGTACTCATTACAATTCACATAAGTGGATAGATACTTATAAATGTTTAATTAAACAACGATTATACTATCATTATCATTTATCACTAATCGGGATGAATTTTATGTATACAATTACGAGTATTTTTAGCTACAAGATAATAAGTAGGTAATAATAATAATAAGAGTATTTTAATAATGCAACCATACAGTGTACATATATGCTAAATTATAATTTAATTAATGAATAATAATTGATTTTAAATATCATTGAATCTATAATAATTAGTAAACATCTTATATAATATATGTATTTAAGTTACACATTGTATCAAAAAAGGATACCTATTGCGTAAGAGGTGAAACTAAGGTAAGTACTTACTCCAGTCGTCGCTTCCTAAAAATAGAGTACTTTTAAAAGTAAGCCAACAATTATTTTTCTCCTATTCGTTGGACAAATATTGACATTTATTAAAAAAAAAAAATAATAATACGTAAAACAATTAGGTATAATGGCTATCGTCAAGACGTATTCAAAAGTAAATTATTAGCAAGAAAACTCTGTACCTAAGGGTTTATTTCTGAGATGGCTTTAATCAATAATAATTACTACAAGAAAAAAAAACGATTCTTTATTAACTAACACGAAATATTTTATGTTTTCTTACAAATTAAATGCTCTTATTAATAGATCAAACATTTTTTTTTTATCTTTATATCAAACTGGTATCCAATTCTCAGATTAAATAACATCATACTTTTGTAAAAAAATAATTATTCATTTATTCATTATATTTACTTTTAAACTGCTCCGATATTTTTGTTCTTCTAAAATGAAAAGTTTATTTTACCTGATTATTTAATTTTATTAATTAATATAATGTTTTTTGTTTCTTTAATAAGTAACTGAAAAAAAATACCTGTGTATGTATTATGTTGTAGTATTGATGAAGCTCATATCACATATACAGCTATGTGTCATCTAATTTTTAAGAATGTCTCGTATTATATTATATTATACGTCTCAACTACGACAAGACAAACTGCAGTGAAAATATTCCAAGCTACAAAATAAAATAAAGTTGGATATTAATAATTACTTATTAAGTGATTATATATTCATATTATGTTAATAAATTGTATTTAATTTTTCACGTTTATAACATTTTTAGAAGGATATTTAATATTGGTGTGATTTTATGAAATCTAATATCCAGGCATACTCGTGGTCGAAGATTCTACACAATTTTTATAAGGACATTGCTTTGTATAATCTGATTGAGAATAAAAGTCTTGCCACACATAAGGTCATTAAAGAGCGGTATGTATATTATAAAAGTATTAATAATAATTACATTATAATATAATAAATATTTTTTTTTTTTAATATTTATGTTATAAGTTATAATATTCATAAAAACTGTAACTATTTTCATTAGATTTACGATTTAATAACTTGTTTATTTTAACTTAAAGCAAAAGTGGGCTAATAACTATCGATGTCGAAACCTTCACAAATATTCAAAAAAAAAAATTATTTTATTCATTATAGTGATGGCAGATGCAATGTATTCATCGCTGGCGAAGGAATTAAGTTCACGCGAAAAGAAAAACGACATTGTTTAACGTATATTATGTGCATATTATTATTGTATACGCAATGGGCATAATTTATCATTAGAACTTAATGGTAGCGGTGTTGGGGATTTAATACCTTCAAGTTGTTCACGTTGCATACCATTAAGTAGGTGGTATAGTGACTAGTGATAAACTCAGATGCTGCAGCGTTACCGCATCACGTAGTAATCTGAACTGCGCTCGCTGTCTCTCCGGTGGAGAATATCGTGTTTTAAATGTATATTTTTCAATTTATTTCAACAGGAAAAGATGTAACAGTGCGGTCTTATCGATTTTTCATTTTTTTCCTTCGATGCAGAACCCGTAAATCCGTAACAGCAACAGGATCAAGGTGGTGTGGGTCGTTATATATTCGTACTTACATAAATTATGCACAAAAATACGGTTTTATGATGTTTGTGAAGAAGTCTTTTCAGCACGGCAAAAGTTTAGTCTTTCGAGTTTCAGTTAGTATCGAAGTCCCTAGAACTATATGTGATTCACTTTTGTTTTTCGCGGTTAATACGGATTTTCATTGGTTGATGCAGATCTCTGTTATATTGGTCATCGACATTGTTTTTTCCTAAGTTCTATACGGATTTAAAATAATTAAGTTCGAGCGCATAATATATTATAATTTGGTTTGTTGTCATGCTAATATGTTTAATTTTAATTTTTATTACGATTATAGTAAATTATTTATACTTAATAAGAACAAATTTTAATTATTATATTATTATAACACTAAAAAAAAAAAAATAATAATAAAATTAACTTAACGTAGAAAATTGTTTCATGTAAGTGGGTATTATTTAAGATGTAAAGTTCTTTGTTTTTAGTACAATACAATAATAATTCTAGCTCTCGAAGACATGATAAGCAAACATTTTAAATTGAATACAAGTTTTCACCCGTTTGCTATGGTTTTAGTTCAATGTATTGTATGAATTAAAATTCAACAAATCATTTTTATCGATAACTGTTTAGTTATCTTGATTATTTTATTGTTTACATTATCGTACGGCCAAAGAAATTAGAGCTGATGTCATCGTTTGACTGTTTGTCAAATATCGTTATTTTTTTGTAAACTATAAAATAATTTTAAACCTTCGATTACACAGATACAGATTTTTTTCATACCGAATAAAGACTAACTGTAAAAGAAGTGTATTCAAAATGTTCACTGAGGGAACAATCCTCTCGCATACACTTACATGCATTTCAAAAAATACGGGAATATAATAAATTAAACATTATCATTTCATACCGTAATAAGTTCTAGATTGAGTAAAAATTATGTGTGATAAAAAATTAGGGGATTATTAGAGCGTCGATGACCAAATGATTAATATGGTTTTTTACATAAATTGATTAAATTAGAAACACACCTGTTACAGCGGTACAGTGAAAAGATTTTCATAATTAATATAATATAATATACGCCTATAATCAAAAATATATTATTTCAGCAGGTACTTATAAATCACAATGATGAAACTTTTTATGAATATATATATTTATTTATATATATACATGGTCACTTGTTGTATTATTTTAAGTACATATACATATAATTTTAAAATTATTAACCTACCATAAATCTGGTACTATTGATGTATTTTTTTTTTATAAAATATTCCAAGTATCAATATTTTTAATATATATCTGATATTCTGGTATATTGCTTTGTAAGCAGTTATCACCGTATTGATATAGTTCAATTTAAATCATTCCGACTTAATTAAATACTTTTAGTACGTTTTTATATACAATTAATATAAATTTAAAAAATAACATAATATCAACTATATTAAATAAGCTGACCTCGACATTTATAATGTTCATTTAGTATATAAATATTATTGAAAGTATTGTTATTATTCCTTTTAAATTTATAATTATTTTTTACACCACTGTTTAGCTAGTCAGCGAAACAAGTGTCATTCATACATAACCTATATATATTTCCCAGTACAGCCCACATCGTTAGAATTGATTATATTTTTAAATATATTATCTGGTTTAAAAATATTTTTATTTAAGTATCTGTAAGATACTTATAATAATCAAATCATGTTAAGTACTCGCAATAGAATTTGATATTATATATTTTGAACAATATATTTGCGTTTTAACTTCTAGTATACCAATAATTACGTATTAGTAGATAGGTCCGAACAAAAATTCAATACAATTTAATACAATTTCAGATTTTAATTAGTATATGAACATAAATGTGTTGAAATACATTCTTTGATAGAAATCAAAAATCAATTCTTCAAGTTATAATTTAAATGTTTTTAATGCATCATATAATAATATAAATTATTTGTAAGTAGGTATATTAAGACAATTAGGTACCTAGATTTTTGTTTGGACGATTTAAATTATTTAAAATTATTATAAAAACATATAAATAATATATTGAATTTATTATTGAAAAATAAAATGTTGATTCTTTTATTTATATTTGTTATAAAACGTACGTCATAAAATTTCACTTTATACAATATACATTATACATAAATCATGATAATATTTGTTTTAATATTTATTTTTAATTATTTTAGTTTATGAATTATGTTTTATTCCATGGTTTGCGAATTGACCAAATTTTGTGTTTAAATCAGTAACATTTGATTAGTCAATTTTCAACTGATAAATTAAAAATAGTACATTATACCATTTTCAACTTATAATTTCAGTTCAATATTTTTTATAAATTTTATAAATAATAATCGATAGGAAACAATACGTTATACTATTCATTTGATAATTGAGTAACTATATAGTAGACATAATATAATTGACACTTAATTTTTTTATCAGAATATAAAATTAAATCTGGATGTAAAATTTTAAAAATTGAATTGGTTTAGCTGTTCGGAGTATATAATTCAATCAGAAAAGGTCTATATTATATTTTTATCAAAGTGCACAGTCACCCGTATAAAATCCTCCGTTCGTGACGAGCTTTTGTGCGTGGAACTTTTTTATATGTATAGAATTCCAAAAGTAATGTATTCGTGTTATCGGATATATATTATAATAATAAAAATAAAAAATGAACTTTAGGGCGAGATGGCCGACATCGATTACACTACAAAATGGACAATGAAGGCATTACTTGCCTATTACTTTTCATTGCCTGCAGGTCATCCACATGGATTTCAAGTCACGCGAGATTCAGTACAAGTTATATCGAGTGTGCATAAAAAAAAAAAAAAAATAAAAACAACGAAAACTTTGATAAAAAAAAAAATGTATAAAACGTATGGTTTTTAGTGCTCCATCATCAATAAAGTTATATGTTATAACAAGTAATGAAGTAAAATTTGAATTCAAACGAATCCATAGGGAGTTTATTTTAAATTAACTAGGTATAAGAAACTAATAGAAGACTATTAGAAGAAAATAACTAGAAAATGATAAAACCATTATTAGCCGGCTTTATTAAATTTGAAATTTCATATCATACAATAATTTTATTGTGCTAAATGTTATTGTATTCATTATAATAATAAAAAAAAAATAAGATTAATATTATATTCTGCGCTGACAGATTTTACAATGATATAATATGGCGTACTGGCGTGTGCTTGTTTTTTCTTGAAGTCTTATTTTCTATTTGAACATTTGAGGATTTTGTTGAGCTTTAGGACTTGTAGGGCTCTGTTTATTATACATTTTTTTCCGGATTTGATCACCCGTATCATAAAATATATAATATCAATATTAAGTAATGTTTTAAGCGAAAAAAAAACTCAACGTCTCAACCTACCATATAATTATAGTGGTTGTAGGACACTTTGTACGGTCACCCAGAAAAAACTTAAACAACGGACAGTTTGTACTATTTTAGAAAGTAACAGCAGTCAATATGGCAAATACTTTGTAAGTCATAATATATAAATTTAAAAATTTAAAGTATGGCAAATTATTTCAAGTTATTGTGTAATTGTTATTATTTTATTTGCGTGCAGTGTGTAGGCTTCGTGAATTGTTTTTTTGTGTATTTTAGTTTTTTTCTTACATTTTAGTTTAGATGACAAGCATATTAATCCAATTGTAGAGATCGCAAAACAATGAACTGTTCTATCCTTCGGTAAGATGATTTGTCTTATGTGAATTATTAATCGTTTGGTGTTTGACATTCCAAATTTGAAGAGGAAATCTAGGTATACCATTCTTTTCACTAATATAATATGTTGAATAAAAATAAGATATTATTATATTTCTCAGTTTATCTATGCCGTATAAAGTGTCCATGATCGATTTTCAAACAATAGATAGTAAAAAGTGTCCGTTTACCTATAAGAATAGTGAAATAAATTACGTTAATAATAATATAAATAAATCAAATATTATTATTTATATAGACAGATAGATCGTTTTCGCTCAGAATCGTTTTTCATATGTTATGATTTATCATTTAATTCATATTTCACTTATGTATTACAGTGACTTACTCAATGACTCGACATATTCTGTAAAGTAGAACAGAATACATAGGTAAATGGTATAAATAGTTTTAAATTTATGTAAATATTTTGAAAATGTAATAGTTTCTAGTAAATAGTAGGTAATATATTTAATATTACAAAACAATAATATGAGTCCTTAATATTATTTTTTCAACTTCAATCAACTAATTAATATTGTTGTTTATTTTAAAAATATTTAATTTTGTGAAAAAAATAAACAAATTCAAATTCAAAAAAACAAAAATGATACAGTGTAACATAAATTTTAGATATTTTGAAGTTCCTATGTGAAACACTTATAAGGGACTATGTATTACATTTTAACCCTTACAGTTGTTAAAACTAACAATGATATGCATATTTTTAACTAAAAAATAATTTTGAAATGATTTTAGTGACTTTTATAGAAATCCTTATTTCATATACTCATAAAAAATTAATAAGGATCTAGTAAGGATTCCAGTAAGACAAATTAACGACAAATCTTGTACTTGATTTCCAAGTGTTTAACTAATATAATAAAAATTGTAAACAACGTCTGTAGAAAAAAAACGAATATAAATCAAAATTTTAAATAACTTTATAAAATAGAAGTTCAAATTGATGGCATAATATATATATTTTTTAATTTAATTATACCTAATACATTTTATTATGAATATAACAGATAACAACAATTTCTAATTTCTCCGTGGTTATCGTTTTTTAAAACTCAACAAATTAACTAAAAATATTTCGTTAAAAATTGGTGTTCGGTAACTTGTAAATATACCAGTTTTTTCTTATTGTTCGATAGATAATACAGGTTATCTTAATTATTGCAAATAGAATTGATAATTTTTACTTTTGAAGATCCCTTCCCCTAAGGCTTAAAGTTCCGACTAGACAAAAATTTCTATCAAAAACTACCCTCTTTGTTAAAGATCGATGTATTTTTTTTATTATTAAACATGTTTTCAGAAATAATAAAATAAAACAAATTGTAAAACTAACAAATTGATAGCTCTGCTCAGAATTTAAAACATAATGCATTCACTAACTACAACCTTCTATAGACCGGATTACTTTGAATGCAAAGTAGCGTGCTGAAGGTACTTTTTATGTGCAATTGATGATTAAATTAAATTAGTGGGTAAGATTTCTCCGGTTTTATATATTTAATTAATGGTTCAGTATAATTTTATCATGTTTAATACGTATAAAAAATACTTTATGTTTATTTGTTTTTTTTTTTTTAGAATTTGAATAGTATTTTCAATTTCGCTTTTAAAACCAAACTTTAGACTTATGATCATAAAACGTATTTAACAGCAAAATTATGCGTGCAGTTAAAATTATATTAAAAACTAATGTGGTGTGTGTAATGTACATCGATTTTCTAATACCTAATTAATGTTCATTAAAACTACGATGTATACGAAGCACGGGGTCGAGATGATGAGCTGTTAAATATTCGTTTTTGCGAAAACCACAGTTGAACTCATCACTGTTCGTGCACAGTCTCACATTGCAATATAGGTAATACAAAATAAAAGCGGTGCTCTGCGCTTATTATATATATTATATAGGCTTACACTGATAATCTGTCTTCGCATCAACAGTGTCTTGTGAACGAATCCAAACAGATACAACAATAATACCGACCGTCCGTTTTTGATCATTGCCATTTGTATGCATTTGATTATTACCGCTACACGACTATCGCCTAAATATATATATATGAACCACGTTATTAAACAAACAAACACACACACACACACTAGTTCAAAACCACCACGGCTACTGTGTATAAAATATATATGTATATATACACTACTGATGATAATACCCGCTATTATACGAGGCTAATACTATATTAAAATATATACGTGTAATGATATAACAGGACACTGCCGCAAGCCTAGTGTCGGGTCTGGTGGCGTTTCAGCCGGGAGAACGGTTTTGACAAAGGCGACGGCTACGTCGACACTGTTAAACAGAGGAGCTCATTGTTAAACGGTCGCAAGCTATTAATCACCACCACCACCACAACAGCAACGGCAGCCGCTTTTCCTCTATTCCTCTCCCAATCGCTATCTCTCTCTCTCATTACGTATATATACATCGTCCAGATTATTGTTATCCGTTAATCTGTCGTCGGTCCTGAATTCCTGGAAAATCACGGCAGGCTCCCGTCCCGAAAATCGCGTGCGAGACTGATAGTCGTTTTACGCGCAACATAGTCACGTTTAATAATAATATAACTATGTATACGATATATTGTTACTTGTCACTTTGTGGTTCCAGGATAACGCACCTTATTATCATGTGTATAGGTTATATTATGAGTGGTTAAAACGATTCCGCTTCTGAATTATGTAATCGCCCAGGCAGTACTGGATATATATATATATATATAAATATATTATATCGGTGCAACACGATTGCGCACCTCAAATATTTTTTCTTTGAGCAAACACAAATATTTAAAAAAATTATTAACATTAATAATAACTTAATACGTGTAGTAAAAAAAAAATCTTATAATATATCACAGTAATTACTCGTCAAAAAAAGGAATAATATGCCGATATTTATTTATAAAAATAAAGAATTAAGATGTACTCATAACGATGACAGTAATAATAATTATTAACAACATAATTCGTATAGTAAAAAAACATATATACATATGTATATAAATATAAATATATATAAATATATTATATATATGTATAATAAAAATCAAGTTCTTATAACTTTTTAACACAGAAACTTAGTCCTAATGTCAGCAAATAATCATTTAAAGATATTTCATTACTTTTATATTTTTCCCAAGTGTTAATTATAAATACAATATTCTCTTCTTGCTCTTTACGAGGCTTGTTAATATATTGTTGTTTTATACTATATTATATTTTTAAATAAGTTTCACTTTGAATATCCAATAAAATATGTATAATTTGGTGAATATATGGATGAGAAGTATAAAACTGAGCATTATAGTGGCTATGGAAAGATTCTGGCCCATTGGTCGTTCTTACCTCTGTTGAAGGTTCAGTTGCCCATAAAATCGGTGAGAAAGCGGCATCAGATGATATATAATTGTTCAGTTTATAATCAGTAAATTCAAAATTATCAGTAGGGCTATTTTCAATTAAATAAGTAAAAGTATCTTCTATACCTTCCGAAGGTAAAAATCCAAGCGCAAAAAATTGTTTCAACCAAACACCTAATTCAGATTTTGAATTATAGTTTTTTAATAAATTACTGTCTCTTTGAATTTTCCTGAACCAAGATTGGCCTAAATGAAATCTGCAAACCATAATTTTGCAGTTTGGGAAAAAATTTCTAACAGTGTTGTGAGCACTTTTTTCAAAATCAAAATGAAAATTTGAATACTTTAATGAATTTTGTATATCTATGTCGAATCTTAAACATAAATTAATAATTGTGTACCACATTTGTATAAAAGTTTCAGTTGATTCTTAAATTAAAAAACAATAAATTACAGGAGCATAAAAACCATTTTGTAATATATGTATTGAATACAGTTGTTCAAAATATTTGGGTGCATATGCAAATGTTCGTCTGCAAAAATATGAGAAGATTAACTCAATAGTTCAAGATTAGTTTTGCAAGTGAATAAAACTGAACTTGAAGTTTCTTCCATGTGACAAAATAGTTCACCAGTATTAGTTATAATATTTTCACGACCATCAAACAACTGAGTTATCGCTTCCTCTAAAGATTTTGGAATTTTTTGCATATTCTTCTACGTTTATCATACATACCCTTTCTTCATAACTTTATATCAGAATAAACCGGCTGGATATCGTTTTCGGTATTTCTAAGTTCTTGCCTAATTATTTTATTTAGTCTAGTGAGAAGATTATTTTCACATTTTCTTTTTAAACGAGAACTCACAATTTGCCTACTAATAATATTTTTTGGAATCACCTCATGTGTGTACTTATTCAACATACTTAACACTTTGATCACATCCTTGTCAACGAGTAAACTGGCAGAACAATTTTTAATTGTACAGTTATACCGAATGTTCCCAAACTTTTTCAGAACTTTAAATTCACTATATTTATAATCTTCAACTAAAATACACGGTTTACCTTTTACTGTTTCAAATTTTTTTTTGTATTTGTTTCTCCATTTCCCCAAAACAAAATTGCACAAAAATAAAATGGAAATATACACGTTGCACAATTTAGACTGTCACAATATAATAATATAACTTAAGATAATATGTCGTGAGAACGTGACTGACGACTATCACACTATAGATCTCTTTAACGTACAATATTAGTTAATTATCAATAAAATAGAATCTGGTACAATAAATATTAAAAGGTAAAAAATCCGCGATCGTGTCACGCCCGTACTTTGTACACGGATATATTAGTCATCTAGGAAGAAAAAAGTAAAGCTAAAAATAAAATTTATGCAACCTAAAATAATTCATAAATCACAATAAATACTTGTAGTTTTAGAGTATTAATGAGCTATAAACACATAAAATACAATTATAGACAAACACTGTTGGAAATTACAAAATATAACACATTTTTGTAAGTTACCTAATAAACAAGAAATATCTTTTAAAAAATATACATATTGTCTTGTAGCTGCCTCCCAAACTATAAAAATTGTGTATGTATAATGTATAATGTATACAAATAAATATTTTCTAATGAATGTAACATCTACGCAATGGTTTGATATCACGTATCTATTTGCTAAATCAATTTATTGGTATTAATTCCGAGCGAAATTTATTCATTTTAACTTTTATCAAAAAAAAAAAAAAAATGATTGATAAATAATAATTGATAGAAGGATAAATACCCACTCGTACTTTTAAGTTAACAAAAAAAATTGTAATTTTTTAGGTACCTACTATTTCAAAGGTGAAAATAACCAAACTTTTTTTAGGGTGTATCTCTAGAATCAGGTCATTATAGTCTCCATACACAATAGTTATCGATATAAAAATACAAATCATTATTTATATGAATACATAATTTACATTCAATATCCATTTTGTATCTATATAATATGTATACTTAACTATTACGCTTCAAACGGTCTGAATTATTATGAGTATGACGTGTGAATAATTATTTTTTTAAAACATAATACAATGCATAAGTATCTAGATACCTATTCATTGAAATTATACATGATAACGAGTCATCTAAAATACTAAATTACTTGTTTTATTGAACAAGTTATCAAATTGGATTTTCGTGTTTATAAATATACATAAATAATATGCATGAATTCAGTGAATTCAGTAACAGTGTATGAATATTTTTTCGTCCAAATTTGACTTATTATAGTTAATGCACGTCACGGACCGTTAAAGCCATTTTATGTCTAGTCTGGCTTTTAAGGTAAAATACTAAATTGCATAATAAATATATTAAATTATATTATTCATGTATTGGTCAATTTTATATTGTATATTGTTGTTCATTATGTATTTTTGTCAACGGACTCGTCATTATCAATTCACTGATCGGTCACCTATAGACGGTCACGCAATATACGCAGCGATTCCATTTTAGTTTCAATTTCCGTTTTGTCGTATACGTACAATTCATTCCTGCGTGTATCCACTATATGGGCACTTATTAAATAATGTGTAACTCGAAATTCTAATCTAACCAATGCTTAACACAAACAACTTGACTAAAGTTGCACGACTGTATATCCGAACTATAAACGACCACGATAACGAGCAATGAATAACTTAGAGGATAGTCCGTCAGCGTAAATACCGATTTCATATTCGTTTACCATAAGCCAGACGACCGCAGAATAGTTTAGAGTGAATCATGTAATATAGTATACACCTGTTTAATTTAGTATTATCTATTCCTTTAATCCAAACGACCACGATAATTACCGATAGATAGATTGAATGAATATAATATAGTAAATGCAAAAATGAAATCTGGTAGGTAGACAATTTTCGATGAAAAAAAAAAACAATTTTTTAACACAAATTATTCTGTGGACAAATTCTCTACATCGGTCTGCAGGCCCATAATAATTTCTTCGTTCCTTTAAATCTAATATTTCCAGAGCACTTAGATTATTATATAATAATATGTAGGTATTATTACTTATTCGTGAATTTATTGATGTTTGTAGTATACGACACATATATTTAAATCAGTCTACAAATTGACTTGGCCATCTAGGTGGTTGTCATAAAATGAAGTTTTTTTTAGAAATAGCACTCAACGTAATTTATTAAATTATACATATGCCGTGGCGCCGTGCAAATATAAACACTATTGGGTATTAGCATAATAATATAGTATTGTAACATGAATGCTATTAATTTGATTGAAACATTCTGTTTGACTAAGCTTCTTACTGGGATACCATCGGGAATAACGGTAAAGCGATCATTCGTATATTATGTCGGTCTCAGAAAATCAAAGTCAATACACATTGTAATCATTACAGCTTATAAGTACAAAATATAATATCTAAAATACGGGTGTGATTTTAAATATATAAAAATATTTAGATTTTCTAGTGATGAAACTTTCGAACTCACTTTATAAATGCTTAATGATTTTTCTATTAAATTGATATAAACTACCAAATTAAACATATGGTATATATCGAATGCAAATAATTTTAACAAATTTTATATTTAACGATTTATTTATAGTCTAATAATATTTACATTTCGTATATAATATTAAATTTATAAGTGGTTTACAGTCAGCCTCCTGTTTATAGGTACATCTTACGTATTATATTGCTATTATACTCAGTAGATGTGGTTTATTCAGCATTTTAATTATATTGAAAACTCAAGATTATGTCATTAAATCAGGTATTTAATATTTCAAATTATCTATAAAGAGTAAGAACTTTGTTTTGGGGATTTTTCTAATTAAAAGTTTTCTTTATTCAACATTTTATCCTTATGCTAAATACTAAAATAAAAAATAATAACATTTAAAACTTATGGCTTAAATTATAATTAATTTCCATTCAAAAACTTTTTTAATTACATAAAATATCAATGTATATACAAATTGAAGTGCAATCACTTTAAAAACCTTTTAACATAAAATTTATTTAATAGCAGATAAATGAAAATACTATTGTGCCCCATTTGTTTACTAACTTATGTGTACTGTAATAATTAACAATATAATTAAACAATTTATTTATAATTGGAAATAATAAATTTTATTAAGCACGCCAAGTTGAAATACAGTCATAAAACTATAATATATTGTATGTTTTATATCGGTTTATCGAGAACTAATACAATATGTGTATTGTGTATATATATCATAAAAAATGTATAATATACAATGTATTTCAACAACTATGATCTAGCTATGTCTATTACTATATTATTATTATTATTATTATAAAATATACAGTGTAACACTATCAATATGTATTACCACAAGTGTTGTGTAGTTTTCCTAAAAACTCAAAACTAATAATTTTATTTTTAATTTTTGTAAAAAAGCATTGATAAATTATTATTGCATTTTATATATTGTTCAATCTTGATATGTGAAAATGTGTGAGTGTTTACAGTTTTAGTAGGTCGTTTAATTACCAGCGTATAAAGCGGGTATTAAACTAATTTTTGAAAATTTTGCAGGAGGACAGCAGTAAAATTTAATTTTCCATGTGTATTACTGTAAAAATATATTATAATTTCTAACATACGTTATTATGCTTTACTTTATTTATTTAGTCAATTGACAAATATTATAAAACTCGTTAAAAATAATATACACTTTAAATAATGTAAAACTAAATTCTATAACAATAAAAAACAAAACGTAAGTTGGTTTCTTTTTGATTGGATACGCCGATACGGGTATGATCAGTGCGGTATACATCATATAATGTATATATACTTTGTTTTATTTCTGTCGATTCGCATTTATTTTTTGCAGTAAAATCTACATTGTTTATTTGCATACGTAAATTAAAGTCGTATGTATATATTATGACAAATTCATTATTAAATCGCGGATAAATTGTAATTGCACGCGCTAAAAAAAAAAAAAAATATACATAAAACTTGTGTTAAAAACAATTTGAACGTGATTTTATTTTTCAGAACACTATCGTAATAGTTTTAGTTCTACCATTTGATAAAATAACTGAAATATAACAAATAACATAATATTGATACATACCTACTGATTCATGGAAATAAGTACGTTTCTGTGAACCTCTATATAATATTCTTCTGCAGCATTAGTCATTATTACTGGTTTCTATATACTACATTCACGTAATTCTAAATTATTATTCCATTAAGTATATTATTATAATTATTCAGTGAGTGAAATGCAACGATTGGATAACTAATATTATATTGATGAAATAATATCGAAGAATAATTATATTTCATTTCGAAATAATGAATGAATTACTAAGAACCGTGCATAATAATAACGAATGCAGTCGTTGAATTATACTATTGAGTTCCAAATAGAAACATAATGAAAACTATTGGAATGGCTTTATACGACTTATAAAGGTACCGCAAGCTATATTCGCCGTTAACATTACTAATAGAAATCATGTTCATATCTCAATAATTCTGCCTTAAGATAGTTGACATTTTAACGTGTACTATATATGTTTGTACGTATACGTTTAGGGTTTTCAATAATAAGAGACATGTTGAGAGTGTTGTAGGAGAAGCATATAGACTTATTCGTCGAACAATAATTCAAAATTCCCTGTTCGTATCGACAAGAATAATACACTGTGCCCTGAAATGATGTACAAACATGCGCCAAATTTTAATTTAAAATATAGTCCTAATTCTTTTCACTATAACGCAATATGTGTAAGTATTTTTCAAACGATATAATTTAATGAGATGATATTCCGTTCAACTATAGTATTAAAAAAATATAGCTCACGAACGTCTTATTCGAGACACAAGTACCTACAATACCTCTATATATACGTGTCGAAATTAATAATACACAATTTTTTAAATATTCGCGGATTACAACGGATAAATGGCGATAATTTAATCAATAATAATATACTCGTTTCCATCGAAATCGCTCGCCACGGAGTCTTATATATTATTATTGTTTTAATGCTTAAAAACGGAAACAGGAAGTTATATACATATTGCTACAACGCGCAGGTATATAACATGGTACATACAGCAATATAATATGTACCTACCACTACACCAACTATAGTATGTTAATATTATGCTGAAATGTAAATTATTCGCATGATGGGGTTAATAATATATACTCGTTGGAAAATCGACATAACGATATAATATTATATAACTATAATGTATATAACAGCCAGCGCGAAAAAGTGTTAACAACACCGGGAGATTGATGTGAATAGTTGCATTTAAAAATGCCATAATACGCACTCAACTTTTAAGAGAAAAGCTATTTTACGCAAGCAGGTAAACGCTCCCCAGGAACTCGTTCTTCGCGCGAAAAAGTCAGTTACGCGGATTAAAGAGAAGCACATTTTTTTTATCAGCACACCGTTGGGAACACATAATAATTTACTCGTGGCCAGGCGCGAATTTTCCACGCGAGACCTTTGGCGCACACTTGACTAGACGATGTGAAGTTTGATATGTATTTCCGACGAAACGGTATTAGTGTATATATAGTGTTGCTGTAATATTACACTGCGGAGGCGACTGCAGGATACGCTAATAGCAATAAATGTTTATTAGCTCCGCGAATAAGTGCTCTCTGCTGCTGCTTCTATATTATGTATGTAATAATCGTTGTCGTCGTCGCGTTGTCGTCTTCGTCTGGCGAGCAGTTAAGTTTTTAACAGCGACGCGTATAATAATAACATTAAAGTTATATTTTATCATTATTATTCGTTCGCGGTGCATATGCACTATGCAGTATGCACGTTGCAAGTTGCAACGCAGTTTTCGTGCCGGCTGCAACAACTAAACAATCTATGCATCATAACAATAATATTGCATCTTTAATATATTGTGGTAATATTGTCGTGGTAGTGACGAACATGCGGATAATATTATGACACTATCAATTCATAATAATTGATATTAGATATTGTTATTTTTAAACGTTCTGATTTGACGAATTTATGTCGTGTTACACGATAGGGTGAAATGCAAATATTGATAACACTTTCTAAATTATTTCTTAAATAATATTGTACGACGATAGTCTCGCGGTCGTTTTTTTTCAGTCGACTGCGAAAAGGTCAAAGTTGTGGTTAGTAAAATCATCTGACCCGTGGCCCCGTATCGCCGACCGCCCGAGTTCGGACGATTTTAATTAGCGATGACAAAATTACCGAATCATTATTAATATCACACTCCCTTCCGCGCGGAGTATCATCCATCGCTGCTGTAATAACTATCCGTCTCCGTGGCCTGACACGTGGACCGATTAGTATATAATACATAAAAAACGACACGTCTACACCGACCCACCCTGTTACGCGCACGCCAGGGTTGATCTTTGACCACCTCGAGGTGGCTCCCTCTACATAATTCGGTTTATAGTCGTTAATCATCCCGCGTGGTGACGGGGCGAATCAAAACAAACGATTAACCGTCTGTGAGCATTCACGATTATAATCATCGTTTATATAATTATTAATTACATTTATTATTTTACTTAATATATATATATATATATAAATTGCCACTAGATTGTTATCAGCCAGTTAGCCTAAGCGATTTAATTTCGTTTTACGCAAATATTTACATTTGTATAATATTTACGAATATTCAGTAGTTTTTAATGTTTCTATCTAATAGTATAGGTATAGGTATGAATTTTCAACGGGTTTCTCTAAAAATATTGAGCAATTAGTGTTATAAAGTGCATAAATATTAAAAATTAATAAAACTAAATGTCTATATAATTTAATTACAATGTATATACTTATTTATTAATTAATAATATTTATAATATTATTTTATGCATCGTTTAAATAGCCAAAGCCATAAATCTGTTTTTTTTTTTTAGTTCTTATAATATATTTTTATTAATTAAATACATTTTATAAAGGCAAATAATATTATAAGTAACTAAAAATTTTCCTAGAAATTGTCATAATTTTTTACTACAGTAGATACAACTATTAATTGTGATGAAAAGTGACTTACATTATAAGTTAATAGCGTTATTAATTATTATGGTAAGCCAGTTTTAAGAATTATGTAAAAAATAACTATTTTAAACTTTTAACTTGAAGTTAAAATAGTTAACTCAACCTTAAATTATCTGCCTATAATAGCTGTATTAGGACGCACCACATTAGAGACTAAAATATACATTTTTCTGTACTAAAAAATCTATGTTAAACTTTGAATTACCGCATGGGTTAGGTCTGGAATCTCCACACCCCTACTCTAAAGTATATATTTAAACCATATACATAAACACGAATTAGTCTATTTAATTGATTAGTTTTTATTTTTTTTTTTATTTATGCTTAGTGTTTTGAACAACACATAATTTAGAACCTGCGCCTTATAATCATATTATTAAACCTTATTTGACGTAGCTAGCTATTATTATAATAAGTAATAACTATTCCAGTTTCAGGTGCAGCGTGTGAAAGAAATTTTTCATGTCTCAAACGATTGAAAAACTATACGAGGAATCGAATGACAAATGATCATTTAGTTAATTTAGCTTCAATAAGCATAGAAAAAAAAATGTCCAAAAACTTAGACTTATATGTTTTTATGTTGTTGTTTTCTGAATGTCACAAAAACAGGATAATGATTTTATAATGAACTGTTTAGTATTTATATCGTTATAATATTATATTATTTTTTATTATCGTTTTATATTTAAATATGACGTGTATTAAAAAACAATAATTAATATTGTTAAAAAATTATTTTTGATTAGTAGTTAGTACTCATATTAAGATATGAAAATTATTTTTTTGATCAACTAATGGTAAATTTTAAATTATTAAGGTTCTTGTTATCAGATTATGCCTATGCCTAAGAAACTTGGGGAGTATGGAAATATTATATTAGTATATGCCATCGGCATAACAAAAAAATATATTAACAAACAAATAAACACGTATAGAGATGTAAGCTCTCTGCAGGCTTTACAAGTTTTTCACAGGAAACAAATTATGGAAGATGATACAAGGGCCCGAAATTGTTGGCTACCCTAATGCAAATTTCCTGGTTACGTGCTTGGATACAGGAGTTGTCTCACAAATTATTCGAATAAATTTCTCGAAAAACTAATTTTTTGTAAATATAATATTATGATATTATTGAATTACACTCGTCTAAACTTCAATCAATCGTTAAATACTAAATAAGTACTTAATTATTATTAAGTTATCAATTTAAGTATTACCTTTCTAAATTATTGCTTTGGTTTTGAAACAATATGAATTTACGTGGTATAAGTGTTTATAACGTGCGTCAAAAGTTTATGTACATTGTACAGGTAAGTAAAGTTGTATATTATATTTATAAAAAAATAAGGTCGCTACCATGTACGGTAATTTAAATGTCTAAGACATACAGTAAATGTCTACAACAGTTGCATGTTACGCTTATTGATTTTATGTTAGTTATATTATACCTAATAATAAAAGTATAAAATAGATCTAAGAAAATAGTAGTAAAAATTAGTTATCAATTTTTATCAATGGCCGTTACAAATTTGTTTGAAAAATAAAAACAATTAACTATATTAGACAGATATATTTAATGTTTAATTAATATTTAGCACTAAATACAGCGCTATATAATGCCTATGAAAAATTAAATAAAACTTCATAAAAATAAGGTACCTTAGCGTTTTTAAAATCAATACGGTTACCCTAAACAACTCTAACACGGTAAAGTTTTAACACTTTTTTTAGGAGAGTTGAAAAAATAGGATAATTTCAAATTACCACCTTAATCTAGGTGTGTGGTTTTTTTAAATTTTTTAATTGCTTTCCATATCACACACATGGCTTATATTACAAATTAATAAATTCATCATTACATATATTGATTTACTCAATACTTTAGAATATTATGTTTTTTTATTGTGTACATCATTATCGGACATCGATCATTGATTATTGTTAAAAACCATATACCTATAACCATTAACCATATACCTAGGTATTTATAGATACCTAATAATTTTAATTTATTATGAATGAATTTAGTAATATTTTTTAAAAGTCTAGACAATGACATACAACTAAGCACATGCCTTAATAACTTAAAAACACGTTTATTTAGTACCCAGTTTCGCATATTTTCTAGTTTCACATCACGGCTTAAAATTTAAAGTATAATTTTTACAACTAGATAAAACCTTTATTTCTTTACATATACTTATTAGGAACAAGATTTTTATTCAAATGTATACTATTCCACACTTGACTCAAAATATTTTTGATTAATACAAGTATATATCAATGTTGTGTAAATGTAATTTTATAATTTTTTTTTGTTTTCATATACTTGAGTACAAATTAAAATAAGCTAATAAATCATACTTTTAGATAATTTTCATAAATTTATATGTTTTCTATACATAAATAGTTAACATTTTTATCCTATATTTAATTACTTTTTTGTTTGTTTTTATTGAGTATTAATACATTTGAAGTCTAAGTTTAACAAGAGATCGACTGAATAAATTTATCATTTTCTATGAATATTTTATACAATACTAAATGCCATTTCGAAATAACCTTTTTAAAAAATAAATCATGAGAGGCTATTCAAGTATACTTAGGCACACATTACATAAAATGTAATTTACTGTTCATTTGAACGTGATAGATATTTGAGTGATATCAAATTTCATTTAGATTGGAGTTTGTGATAATATAAAGATGGTCAAGATTTTGTTACGAAAAGATGCTCGAATATGTTTGTTTGTAGATTCTAGGTTTAATATGGTCGTGTTCCGTTTTATTTGATTGTAAAAGAAAAATAACTACTTATATATCATTCGCCGTTGTAAAATCATTGATAGCGTCAATTTTAGTATAATTTGCGAGAGGTGTGGATAGAAAACAAACTTCTGTTGAATAGTGTGATGATCTGAATTGACAAATCAGATTCCAGCTCAACTTGTAAATAGTATTATGTGATTAATATGACCGTAAAGATTTGATACGAACATTTTTTTTGATTCACAGATGTGGGTTATTTGTTAATAGTTAAAAGTGATTTTTAACCAGATATTTAAAAAGCACATCGTTATTGTTACACGTTTAGGTTATAACCACAATAATTAGTTGGCTATAATAATACTATAATAGTATGCCTACAAGCAAGTAATAGAATATCATTAGTGTAAGAATACTTACACTAAATTACTGTATTAACTATGTTATATTAATAGGTATAAATAATAACATAAGTATAAGTAATTATTGTTTTATTTGAGTTAAAGAACCAATGATTATTATTTTATTTATAATTTAATTTTAAATGTAAAATATAATAACATTTTGTATAGGTATTAAACTATATAAATCTATATAATAGCAAATACGGTAATTGTTTTTATAAAAGTGATTTGTCAACATTTTTTCGCACTAAAAATAAAAATAAAATAAAATTACATTTACATCTATAAACAATAAACGAATGAAGTTGATCAGAAAAATTGTTTAGTAGTGTGATACAATTTAACAAAATATGCTAAATGAAACGAGAAATCGTTACTAACCTATATAGGTACTTAATGTTTTTATTAAGTATTAATAATAAAGTGTTTGAAAGTTTAGTATTACAAGTAAATTATTATTTGAAAATTATCAAATGATTGATAATGAATCTTTTATAGCTTGTAGGAGGTGTATACTAATAAAACAGGGAATGATTGAAATTATTAGCAATTTATAACACGAATACATTGTTTTTATGTATAATTATACATCTCTATACCAGTCCTTTTTATATGGAAAATAAATTATCGTGAAATTAATATTACATTGTTCCTTGATAGGTTCACAACTTAAAAAATTGGGGAGGGGAAACGCTAACCAATATATATGTCTCCGAGTCTGACATGAATGTTATAATGTTTTATATATATACTTCGGCGCATTGCTTTATTGGTAGGCTCGTGCTTACAACAACTTGACGTTTGATCTTGTAAATCTGGTCACTAGATCATAATAAATACTTGAAACACGAAAATCGAAAGATTAAAATAAACGAAAAACGTTCATCGATATCGGTGTATTATATCGACAACGCGGTAGGAATATTTATAAGTTAAAACTTTTCTTCAATAACGGCTTAATGTTATTTGTAAAACAAAAACATTACTTCTTAGAATTTAAGTTTTTTGTTTGATTGGGTATATACTAAACTCAGTGAGTTTATTTTATCTTTGTAGTACGTAATTATTTTTTGTCTTTAACATTACGTGACCTACTCTTTTTAAAGAATTTTTTTTTGTAAAAGTAATTATAATTATTAATTTTACGTTGATAAAAAATATTCCATATCTTGAAAGTGTAATAAATACATAAATTACTTGTATTTTAATAAAACAAAAACGTTACGCCAGGAAGAATATGGTAGAACATAAATATTATACTTTCTATATTTGGGAATATTATGGTCATAGTTGTATATATCTGTTTTGTAATAAAAGGAAACAACTAATACTTTATGATTATGCAAAGTTGAGTAAGTCGATTGATTAATTCGTTTTTTTTTTTTTTTTTTTACTATCATTAATACTGTTGTCAACTGATAGACCTTAGTTAGAGCACTTATTTCGTATACCTGTATAGGTATTATTAGAAAGTGATGTCAAATAACAAATATTATATTTCACCGAGTTACGACTTATGTGAACCGTAATAGAGGTCACATCAAATTGATGTACAAACAATTATAATAATAACTAATGAGTCAGACTATAATTAGTGGTTGCCTAACTTAACCTATTAAAGTATAGGTATATCTAAAAGTAAAAATGAGTAGTCAAAGAGATTTTGTGTGTACAATTTATTATGAGTTTTGAACATAACCATTTATCATTTGTTGTTTCCACATAAACATCGGTCTCTAAAGAATGGAATTTTATTATTCTTGGATAAACAAATCAGTGAAACGCAAATTTAAAATGTCCTGTTATAAACGATAAGAAAAAATGTACACGGATGGTAATAAATTAATATTTAGTACCACGCTGGTCGCAATGAAAAGGCCTGGAGAAGAGGGAAACTTAATAAAAGAAATGGTGATTTATCTATATAATATATTTTAAACGATAGAACACCCAATCACGGTAGTGGTGATTTAATACCTAGAAAAACTGGACTTACTATCCATTAGTGCATTGCATACCAAGTGGACTTAACTCGGGTTTGGTTGACTATTAAAATGTGCATAATTGATTAAACGATTAATTCTGTCAAGTAGTAATCCGTTTTAAGTTTTTATACGATTGGAAGTAAACTTATACGTTAGTTAGGCATTCTTTCTAAACACAAAATATAAGCAAAAGCATAAATGACTTAAAATGATTTACATATTTAATATGTAAGATATTATAAGATAATATGTCATATTATTTTACAATATCTTCTAAAATAAGTTAGTTTATCTGTTAATAATAAAAATTACTTAGCTAGGTAATAGGACAATAGGTATATATTATAATAAAAAATTATGATAAATAATAGGTACTTGACAATGTAAAATAACATAATATGTTGTCTTTTCAAAAATTTGTACGTATTAGTTCTTTCAAACTCGTATAAAAAATGTAAAAAAAAAAAAATATCGACTTTCTATTTATGTAAATTATTAGTTAATATTTTAGTGATTTTTATGCAATTTTTGGACAAAATTTATTTTAATTAATTTAATCACAGAAAATGTATGATAATAAAGCCAAATATGTTTTAAATCAATTTATAATATCAAAATAAACCTAAGGTAATAATATATATATATATATATAATTCATAGGTAATATTTATTAAAAATACTGTATAACTGTTTTTCAAATGACGTAAGTTATAAGCATGATAACTGAAATTTGTTTTAGAGATACATTTTATTTATTAGAAACTAAAATTATAATATTTTAACAATTATTCATTAATCCTATATTTAAGAATTTTACAAAAACTTAAAATTTTATCTACCTCTTTTACGTTTTTTTTTTTTTGTTTGTTTATTGTGAAGCTTATATGTTGTAGTGATTTTAGATTATCTTCTTCGATTAGTTATATTCAATTTGTTACTAAAAAAATATTTCTTCTTGCACTATTATAAACAAATACACACTTAAAATTAAGATGAATTTACCATCCAAAAATATAAGTATATATATTATATATATAGGTAGGTATTGAGTAATAATTATTTTATTTTTAAACATTTATTTATTTTACGTAATGAGAATAACGATTCGTAGTACCTTCGAAACACTCAATATTTATACCTGCGTTGTAAGCAAAACAAAAAATAAAAATGTTGTTTTAAATTAAATTTGTGTGAATTTCGCCGAACGTGTTGTGATGAATCGAATCTCATTTATTACAGACCCCATTGAATAGCACACCGAGTGGGCAGCAGAACAATATATAATAATAATATATACGAGTGCCACAAGCCACATACATGTATGCGTGTGTGGGCCATACTGCAGCACTACAACGTGTGTCAAAAGGTTGATAAACGTAACACATAAAGATACGTATTATTAATATAATATTATTATTCAATCGATCTTTATAGTTATTACCATTATTATTTTAAAAGTCAAACGATAGGTAAAAATATAAAGACTATTCTATGTTTTATGTGGCCGGTTAACGGTAAAACGTTTACGAGAAATATACCGGTTACTACAACTAAATAACTACAATGCCATTATGACCTAACGTATCAATAACTACCTGTTATCATTGTGAGAACCACTAGGAAATGGCATCCACTAGAATGACTGCAGAAATGCAAAGCTGCTCATGTTAGTAGATCTACACAATAATTGCCACAACCACTTATTATTATTAGCAAAACAAGCGTCTAGACACTAGAGTTTAGCTAGGTATTATTCTCAATTGTACGTTTATCAGTACTAAACAATTATTACTAAATTAAAAAAACATATTTTACCAAGTACACAAAATATTATGCAAACAATAAACACCCATAAATTCAAGCTATTCGCAAAATTCTTTATCTACAAAACTATTACGTATTTTTCATTAGTTTATCTCGTCTCATACACACTTCTTCATTAATCTTTGTTTATCGATCGTGCCTTCGTCTTATTTAATTTTCAGTGAAATTAATTTTGGTTAGAAATGTGATAATTTTATCAAGTATTTCTACCTAATTTATTTGTGGTTCATTAATTGTAGACCATATATTTTATAGTTTGATAGTTTAATTTGTGACATCCTTTATCTAGTACCTATCTACTTACAAGGTGTGTAGATAAAGTAATAAGACTGATAGAGTATCATGTTATTTGTTAACACTAATAGCTTTTCGTATAAGAAGGTTTTGTAGATAAACATCTAATGTAACTTTAGTGCGAGTTTGAACTCTCTAGAGGTTGGTCCGTAGCAATTATTTTCTTAAACCGGTTTTTTTTTTTTTTTTTACTACGTTTGGAAAATGAGCGACAACAATTTAGAGCAACTGTGTGCTACCCGATTTTATTTCAAACTTTGACACAATGCTAAGAAAATTTTAAAAAAAACTAAAAGAAGCATATGGAGATAGTGTGCTTTTGATGGCCCGGTATTTAGAAGGTTTAAGGCATATTTAAAAGGCCGACAGTTGATTAAAGATGATGAAGTCTTAAACTGCAATTATAACGGAAACATCATCTGCAGAGTTCGGGATTTAGTCTAATCCAATCGTTGGTTGTCGGTGAAAATGATTGGAAACAATTAGGATTAACTCATACCAACGTTCAATCAATTTTGAAAAATTATTCGGGGATGAGCAAACTAACCTTGTATGTAACAAACTTTTTTCTCTTTTCATGATTAAAAATTTACCTCAAAGGACGATATTTTGTGACACTAGAAAATACTCAAACACTGACAAACAGTAAAACTCCTATGATCGACGAACTGAAAGCTATATTCTAGTAACCAAAATCCAGAATTGCTACGGACAGAGGAAACGTCGCCTCCAATGCTGTGGATATTTTCAAGGCAATTACTTTGAAGGAGATAATGTAAAATACTCATTTTAATTCAATAACTAAATTATAAAAATCAGTCTCAATATGTTATTTAAATGTCTTGTATGTCTTATTTTCAAATTTGATTTAGAATGAATGAGTAAATGCAATTTAAACGCATGTTTTCAGATACAAATTTGAATAATTTGTAACAGCCGAGTTCCTAACTACTGAAAATAGTATTGCAGTCACGTGTATGTTACGTTGAAAAATAAATGGTAATTTCATGTTAATATAATACTATTAAACTTAAAATACTTAACATCATCGTTGTAAATTAATTATCTAGACGTCGACGATGTCCGCTAAAGAAACTAGTGCACGGTACGTGTTGCAAATATATTTATTGCCAATTATTGCAACAGCCGTAAAGGTTAATGGTAAATTATATATGAAATAGGTAATTTGTGAAAAATCATATTAATTGATTTAAATATAGGTAACAAATTATACGTTGCTACGTATTACGCGTATACCTAATATTTTTGACTTAATATGAATATTAATAATTTAATAAGTAGTAACTAATCAATATATTATTATTATTACAATCATCTCGGAACTTTGTAGAGACTCGAAGTTGTGTTTACGATAAAGTCATTTATGTTTGATTTCTGCATCACAATATACGTCAATATATGGTAGGCAAACAATTGTACGTTTACGCCAATAATTGTACTTCACGCGTTATTTGCTTGAGTATTGTTTGAACTCATCCGTTGCAACGTAATAAATACCTATTTACATAGAATACTCAGTTCGTCGATGCAAAACAAGCAAGCTCGTGTAATCATCATTATTAAAATAAAACATAAAATATCTAGTAACGGTAGTACTTATAATAAATGGTTTACTATGTTAATATGTTTCTTGTCGTATGGTGTATTTTAATATTCTTATTTCGAATTATATTACTTTATTTCTAGATTTTACTGCGGTTAATTTTATTAATTAAATATTCACGAGTTCTTTGAAATTAAAAACGTTGATTAATTTTTTTTATGTTTTATGCATAATAATATAATATAATATGTGCTAAAAACAAGTATAAGAATGCTCCGAGATGTAATATAACACATGACATAGTAAATACTAAATCTTGTATAATAAACGTATATCACTCGAAACTTTACTACAATACATGTTATTAATATCTGTATTTTGTTTAAACGTATAAAGCACTTCTATAATTATGCGCACGTTATATATATTATATTATAATACACTTGAAATGGACAAACGTTTTCATTTACTACTCACAAATTGCTTAAAAAGTTAAATTTTATTTAAGAGATATTTCACAACAAATTGAAGACAATTTTCAGTTAGTTTCAGACTTAAGTTTGTCGAAATGTGGCGAAATCTTCGGAACGAATGTAGGGTTGTCAAAACAAATGCAACGGGACAACATTAAACACGAAAATCTATAATCTCTATAAAAAATAGTAGTTCTTTGAATTAAAACAACTGTTCAAGGTTCTGCTAAAATCAAATTTTTAATGATAGAAAAATTTATTTACGCCTTACAATAAAACATTATAATATGGAAAAATATGCGTTACGCTATGTTATCCATAGGTACTGTATCTATTTGAACATTATTTCACATTGTTTTACTTAATAATTTATTATGAATTTAAAAACATTTTTAGTATACTCAGTCAAATAAATAAAATCTAAAATAGTATTGTATTCAAAAACTTTGAAATGGACACTAATTTAAAGTTAATCGTAATATTTATAACATATAACTGATTGGAATATTGTACTAAAAATTACGATACAACATACATTTTATATCTTGTAATAGATTTATATAAATTGATACTATACTAATAGTAATACTTACGAATTCACTTACTTTTTTCTTTTGCTAATACTTGTATTATAAATATACATTAATTTGCTTACAATATATAGTATTATATTTATATAATACTATATTATAAGTATTTTTATTATAAAATATGATATCACAAACAAAATATTATTAAAATATTTAAGTATACTCAAAATATAATAATGTTATTTCTTAACACGTTTAGTCTAATATTTCTATTTGTGTATAGTATTTTAAATTGTATATAGGTACTTACACACTATGTATTGACGAATTTTATATTTTTGTATACATTTATTTTTTATATGACAATTATTTATTTTCGTAAATAGGAACTTATTTGCTAAGAATTGGCTAATATTTTCAAATATGATTGCCATATTGTTTAAAACTGTTAACGGAACAATAATATTAACTCGATTATCCAGCCGGAACGTTCAACCTTAACCTAAACAGTAATAATTTCATTTAGCAACAGTATAACAAGTAGGTAAATAATTTAATTTTGTAAAATCTTTAATATGTAGTTAGATGTATGTAATTGTAATTTTTCAACTGTTATTAAGTTGGGTTATTTTTTTAAAACAATGATAAAAATGAATAAAAAAACCTTTTGAGGTATTGGATATTAATATAATGAATACATTTATTAAATATACAATATACATGATATGCTTATTTCTTTTTTTGAAAAAAAAAAGTTACTAAATAAATAATTTAAAATGTATTGTTTCTTATAATAGCTGCAGTTATGAATAAAGAATTAGTTTAAGTTTATAATTTTAATTTTGACACAGGATTCCACACAATATATCTTTTTATCTACCTGATTCCGAAAATTTTCGTTATACAAAAGATTTTTTGATTTTATTCGAATGTAACACGATACCACATAAATATTGTTGCGACGTTGCCAGGTATGGCTAAAATATATTATATATATAATAATTATTATTTGTTTTTTAATTCTATTGTATTAGAAATAAAGAAATAGCAAAATTTGGTTAAGATAAATAATTAAAACTAGTTTATTTTATTATAATTTTTTCCTTAAATATCGAGGACCAACTTGTGTCAAAAATTGAATTTTATCAATATTAGATTAAATTTATATTTATTGTGAGAATTTATGATAAAAATTTTTTTTACGTTTAATATTTTTGTATAATTATTATACCCACTCAATACTTATTATAAATTATTTCAATGTCTAAAATAAATTATAATAATAGTAAAAGTATAATAAGTACCTAGTGTCGATGTTTATTCTCTTCACTCATGTTTTTCTAGTCTTGCACAAACATAACTAATTTACTTATTGTATTAAATGTACTTTATAAATAAAAATAATAACAATTTATTTTTAAAGTAACATTTACAGGTTGTAAATTGATTTTGTACGGATTTGTGTGAATAAAAAAGTATACTACGCGGAATCGACGAAGCACATCCCTCCATTATTAATGGTTCAACATTAAAGTTTAATTATTTTTTAATTCTTAAGTACTTTCGTAATGTTAACGTGGGTACATAATAGTAAAATACCTATTACATATGTATTTATATTTAGATAGGTTGATTAAATTTAAAAAAAAAGTTATTATTATTTTTATTTAATTCAAAATACAATTAATTTGATACATTTATACATATGTATAATGTACATTGTATACATATATATTCAACATTCTTATCATGAATATTTTTATTATGAAAATATTGGCCACAGTTGTTCATTATAAAATGAATCGTTATCCTGGACGAAAATGTTTATGAGGAAAATGTCCGGTCAGATACTAAAAAGTAGGCATTGTAGAACTGAAACTTATTCAGCAACAAATCAATAAGACATGATTGATTTATCTTTTATTAAAAGCTAAAAAGAACTGTTGAGTTAGAAAAAAGTTTGAAACAACAATGTTTTCACGACAGTTTATAGATTACAAATTGTGTTGGTTAGTATACATTTTTTAATCTTAACTTTAAGTTTAATATTTTTTTTTTACAATTAACCTTTCATTTCGATAAAATCTTGGTATCAAATTTTAAGTTGTTGTTATACATTTAATTTAAAAATCATATTTATTTTGCAAGTTCTAGACTTATGTGTGTAACAGCGTATTTTTTTCTTGAATTTAGAGTATAATATTATTGTCATATAACGTATGAAAATATTTGGATTTCATTAAAAGAGTATAAATATATTAAATTGTAAGAAATTTTATTTTTCTTACGATTTTGACACCACGCTAAAGATTAAGTTATACAATTTTGTCTCATATAATTATTATATCGATTGAATAGTGATTATAGTGCCAATAATAAAATATTTTGATTGTGCAGACCTCTTATATGTGCAAAAAAGAATGAACATATAAATAAATTAATTAATTTATGAAAATACTACAACCATTTATAATAAAACGTATTCTTTGGACAACAAAAGTTATTATTTTGTCATTAATAATTAGTTGATTTATAAACTTTTGTACAATATACTGTATTCGACATGAGATTAGTACCTACCTACCCGAAAACGATGTTTTCATCTCCAATGATCAGATGACGTCAATCGCTTAGACCTAAGCTTTGAAACGAAGCCATGCTCCTACGTAGGTCCAAGTTATCTGCCCAGCCTGCCAGATACTCATTTCATTTTAAATAGAGTATAGGCACATATCAATCATTAAAATAGTACACATCATGGCCGTTACCATAATATTCTCGCATGGGGCGATGCGATGAACAAATATTTTAACATAAAATAGTATAAAACCACAAAGTAACCAGATAGTTTATTATTTTTTTTAAATTTATATTAAATAAGTATATTAACAATATTAAAATAAGCGATTTTTAAAATAATAAATTCTGGAACATAATATACTTTTAACCAAAAATATGAATATTAAAATATTAAATGTTTATTTAGGTATAATACTCGTAATTATGACTAGTGCCTATAGTGTTCATTTAATAATCAAGTAGGCAATTAAATAATTTAATAAATTTACGAAATTTTAAAATTAATAATTTTAATACTACTTATTACTTACTACTTATTAATTATAATATAGTTAAATACTTTAATCCATATAACGCGTTTTTAAATAAAGTTTCATTAATCAATTCATTACTATTTTAATTTATTGTTATATAATATTTTAATGGAACTTTTTTATTATATCCACACACAATTTTAAATTAAATTTTTTAACCATTTATGCATCATACTTGCATAGAAAATTTAATATTATAACTTGTAGCTGACGTTTACTGAGAAGAAGCCAAAAGGTAATTGAAATTTAATTGAATATAAATTACAATTGAACAATATGCAGGATTAATAAAAATATGTTTGCAATATAATTTGAAATAAATCTATGACTTAATATTTATCCAAAAATCGGAATTGTGTGCATACATTTGTAATTTAAATTATAATAGTACACTCAAGTAAATAATAATAACAATTACAACATTTTTATTTTTGATATATTTTCTTTTTTAGTAACAAATTAACTAGCATTTATTTTCCATTATTAGTTATTAGCTTGATCTGTTGTAAAACAAAACGTCAAAATAATATATAATATTGTGATACTATCAGATTATTAAATATTTAATATAATATTAATATGTAATGAACTTCTTATATTATTTTCCAAATAGTATGTCTAATTGTCAGGCACATGTTATTTTCAAATGCCGTATTATCAGAATACTAAATATAGTTTAATTTTGTATGATGTCTTAATGATATATGATTTTACTTACATGGGAAAAATAGCACTATTAAATATGAAAAAACTAATTTGCACACAAAGTACAAAGTACAAAGGATATTTTCATTAAATTCCATGGAATTGGAATATTATTGCTACCTACTCATATGACGATATAATTTATTAAATTTGTTTTGAGCTCACTACATATAATAAGGCACAATTTATTGTTTGTTGGAACTTGTTACACTTGTTTATTTATATCTAATAAGTGTTTACATTTGTACTTGCTATATGTTACCGTTATGCTAGTGGATTAGCTAAAACTCAGCTTGGAGAGTTAAATTGTTAATCGGAGAGATCAATCTGGGTGTAAAGGATGTTAAGTATAACAACTCATGATTGAGTTGATTAACTAAAATGAATATGTTAAATTTAAATTTAATAATAAATCATTCCTTAAAAAAAAATGTTTTGAACAAAAGTAGGTCTGCGTATATTTATAAGGATATTATATTCTATTTTATTTAAGTATTAATAATAAATTAGTAATTACTATTAAAATTATTAATTAAAAATTTAATAAGTTACTTCGTGGTACTTAAAGATCAATTATTTTTCTCTATTTAATTTCAAAAAAATATATTTTCGTATTAAATATTATAAAATTTATTGTATTTGAAAAAAGTTAATGATTAATCTATATATTATATTTTCTGTGGTATAAAAGCTTTTGAAGTTATCATTACATATTGAACTAAATTAAAATTTAAGCTATCCATATTATAATGATAATAATATGATATAGTAAAAATTAAAATTAGTAATTTCATAAATATAATTAAATATTAAAATTAATTCAAAATAAAATATGTACGATGAACTTAACTAAATTATTTTATATATCCATTTAATTTTAATGTAACTAACTAACTATTATTAGCTAAAAGTTATAACTTCAGTAATTCCCATTGCAATATCAATGCATCAAGACTTAACAAATCGCTAAGAAACTTAATAATTAAAAATATAGTTCAAAAATCTAAATTGGAAAAATATACAGCTTAATATGTCACGTGATGACCTCTGTTTTGGCCTCATTTCAGTACAAATATTATAAAATTACTGCCATCAGTAGGTACAAGAAAATATAAACTTGTATGAAACACGCGATATTTTTTTTTTTTATTATTATTCAAGCTGTTGTTCTGCAATATAGGTAATATAAATATTATATGAACTGTTATTATCTATTCTGTTTTTACCATTTTATTATATGATTGTGGATGTGTAGCTAGGTTTTAAAACATCTTAAATGTAGTTTTGTGTGTTAAAATAATAATACATACATATATATGAAAAATATAATAAAGAAATTTAAATACATTAGTTAATAAAATAAACAATATACTAACTATATATTAGTTTATATTATTGAATATTTTTATAATAATTATAATATATTGTAAATATACATTATACTTTATCTATGAATTATTTATAACAATATAAGTATTTTAAAAATAATAAGTATTTTATTATAAAAATTATTATTTTACAGTACAATTGTTTGTATTATACCATATAATTTAATGAAATTATAAATAATAAAATAATTTTTGAGTGTAAAGAGTTTAAATTTGAATATAAATAATAAATGATACACAATTTTTAGAATATTTTTCAATTAAAATTATAATTTGCATAATATGCAATGTAAAATTAAAGAGGTTATTAAAAAGATTACTTGAATACCTAAAAGATACAGCTATTTAGTATTAATTTTAACTAATAATAGTTAATAATAAAACAACGTAAGTTGATAATGAATTAAATAAACATCTTTATTAGTAAAGTTAACTTAAAATAACTAAAATTATTCCATAAATATAATATGCTGTACATAATACGCAAACTCTTTTAGACTTTATCGAGCTTAAGTTAATATAATTGTTATATCATTAAATTATAAATTTATGTAAATATATATTAATCGAGTTTTTTAATGAAAAATGTAAATTGTTATTAGTTATTATAATAATTAAAAATACAAAAAACTTTACACTAAAGTATTTTGTGTGCATATATTGGTGTAAAATGAAAATATAATATTATGCGTTAAAACACTTAGGTAGGTATAGTTGTTTTTCTTTATTTAGGATAGTATCTACTGTAATATAAATAATATTATACAATAATGGGTAGGAAATATAGGTGCCTTACTCAGATATCTTTAGTGTAAGTATAATCATGATTGATATTTGACAAGACATACATATATATATATAGTATATAATAAGGTTTATACAGCATTATAATAAATAAAAGTATATCGACCTTACGTATTCACTTAATACGTTGATGATATCATATAAGAATATAAAAGATTTTGGAGATTTATCCAACTTCACGTCTTCGCCCTTTACATAATTGCGATACTATCCTTATCTGCTATATCGAGAATATAGTATAGATAAAATAATATCGTAGCTATAGTAACTGTAAATTGTGGGGATGAAGAAAATACAAATAAAACTATAATTTATCGTTTCATTTGATTATAGAGTATGTTACATTTTTATGTGGTACCTAAACATGTAAATTAATACAATAATAGTAAATTATTGAGTAAATTTCGGAATTATCATTTATTACACCTATAATATTATTTACTTCAGAACACAGGTCTGAGAAGTAATCTTCTCCACACTTGACGTAGTGAGAATCATTATTAGGTATGGTTGTAATTCGAGGTAAGGAAAAAGGGTTAGTCTAAAAAAAAAAATCAGTTAGTACTGTACAGTAGAGTAGGTACATTAGCTAGCTCTATAGTAACCACTATACAATGATATGTACACCCGGCTGTAACGGATGTATTCAATTTGAATTCAATGATAAATCAATTTTTTCATGAAAAATAATTGTACATTTAAAGTGTCTAATAATAGTTATTCAAATTTAAAAATGTTATAATTCTTAACAATAAAAGTTTGAAATTTTATTGTTCGTGATTTTGAAAAACTTAGTTGATTTTTTTTTTTAACTTTAATTTTCTTAAAATACAATATATATTTATTATAATATTCCTACTTATTTACAATAAGAGTAAGTGCTGTTTGATGAATGTTATAAGTGGAATTCATTAATGAGGAATATATTAAAACGTTATATTCAGGTAATTTACCAAACAATAAGTACTCCCAATTTTAATAATACATATATATATATATCTACTGTAAATTGTTAAACTGATGATTTTTTTTTTAAAGTTGAAATTTATTTATCTACATTGTATTTTAAAAAGTAGTTTTTAAGTTATTAAATTAATGTACAACGATTTAAGGATAACATAACTATTGCTTTTACATACAAAATACAATTTAATGTATTATTAAGTTTCGTAAATTTGTAGAAGTTAAATTGTAGTAAAATTGTAGTAAATTAATAACAATTACCTACTTTAATTTTCAAATCATCATAATACTTATATTTTTTATAAACCTATTATTATCATATAGACTATTAATGAATTTTCTTTATAATACTTAATACATTTTGTCAAAGGCAGAAATAGCGTGAGCCCAAAAATAGAATAATTTTATAGAAAAAAATGTTAAATAATATACTTTATTTTAAATCTATCAACAGTGTGAACTGTGAAGATATAACCAGCATATTTCTGAGAAATGGATTATATTTTTAAAAACAATATTATACGCAATTACATTGTAAAAATATGTTACACATATATATTGCTAAAATAAAAAAAAATTATAAATTAAATAACTTAAAAATAATAAATGCTCTTGCCTAGTATAAACGATAAACATATGGTAAGTAACTGAAAAAAAGTACTGAAACAACTACTTTAAAATTGTTAAAATTAGTTTTCAGTTTTCAATTATTTTCTGGAAGTTTTTTCTCATCAAGTTATTTGTTTCCTACTATTTTTACAAATTAAACTTTACAAATACAATACATACACTTAGTACGTTTCTGAAATATTGAATAAGTAACCATTGATATTATAGACATTTTGTTGTATAATAAAATGTGATATATATAGTAAAATTTATTTTGGAACATTTTTTTTTTTATTTATATTTTTAATTGTGTGTTTTATGATATTCGAGACGTTTATTAATAAAAATTCTAAATTCTTAATTAAGAATAAGCTTTTAACTTTAAATTTCTTTATTTGTACACAAAAACTTCTGTAATATACTCAAGTGCTGCGTCTAATTAATTGTGCAGTCCAATTTCTAAACTTAAAAGTCCAATTTTTCGACAAAACTAGTTACACGGTTCCTAGATGCATACATATAATAATCAATGATATAATGATAAAATGAATATATAATATTAAATGATGTTCTTGATTATTACATTTTTATACTATGTATATTTAAATAACACACTTGTATTTTAAAATATAAATAGACTGGAATTAAAAAAAAACATGATAAAAACATTAATTCATTAAATCATTCTGTGAAGCTTGTCGATCATTCGTACCACTTTATTTACCTTTATTCAAACTCTTCGCCTGTGGCTATATTAAAGCTGTATCACAGAGAAAAAATTTGCATATCCTTTTCACAAGATTTTCTCAAATGAACATTCAACAAATCACATATAAAATTCATTGTATGGATTAAAAAATTAAAATAAGATTTATTTATTAATAATATTTAAAACTATATCATATTATACTAAAAATAAATTTACATAAATTTACAATAATAGTTAAATCTTTATTTTATATAAGTTCAATTTAATTATCTCAAAGAAAATCTATTTCACACGATTTTAATTATAATAATAAATTGTATTGTATTATATATTATATTATACCAAATACCTATACCTGACCATTTACTATTACTTTTTTATAATTTGCAAGATATAATATTATGTTGAATAAAAGTTTTAAATGCATTATGGATCGATTTATTTAAGTTAACAGGTATGTTCTACTCTTGTTGACAGAGTTAATAACGCTACGAAGGACTATTTCATTTGTCTCCGAAGACCGGAATAGAAGAAGAGTGTTTAAATTTTAAATATGTTTATTTCTAGGTACCTATTCTTTCTTGTACGTAAACAATGATGAATAAAATATAGAGAAAATGGTTGTATCCAAAGAATGCCGAATGATGTGCAGTAAATATTTGAACAGAGTAACAGACAGAAAGAAATATCTTGGATACGACTCAAAAGTTTGAGGTAATAAATCATGGGAATACAAAAACAATAATTATTGCATTTACTCTCAAATATGCTATAATAGGTTACTGAAAAATGAAACGAATTATCAGTGCTTCAAATTCTATTTAAGAATACAATATGAATCATTTTTTTTTTTTATCTTATAAATTTAAAAAGTATTTATTTACCTATAATTTATTTGTATATAATACAATACTTTTATTATAGTATAACGTATAAATACGAATACATTTTAAATACAATTATTAAACGAAGTATAGGTAATAGAAGGTTTTTCACGGTGTCCCTAAGGATCACTATAGGTACCTATAATGACTAATAAGTATTCTTATGAGAAAAAGTTCTTGCGTGAGTTTCTTTCGGAGATGCCCAAGTGCTCCGATTACAGGTAGTCGTATTATTGTGTCCCAAATATAAGTATTCCTGTTACGTCCAAACACATTGGTTCAAAAAATAACGCATAGTTAATAAAATAAGTTTATATAGATAATAAATAAAACTAAAGTTTTATAAACACATATTATAATATGATAATAACTTTTGTTATGATATTCATGATAATAATACCTATTATAGTTCAAGTATCCATACACTTATACTTATATATAGGTTGAAATTTAAATGAAAAATTTGTTATTTAATGTTGAAATGTTGAAATGTCATTGTTTTTCATCTTTCAATTTTTTTTTCAAGCATTTTAATTTTAAATGTTTTTTTTTTCTGTAATGTATAATATTTTTTTAGTATTAATGCAATTAATTAAGATATTCATATATTTATTTGGAATGATCTTAAGACGTAAATGAATTGGGAAATTCGTAGATGACGAATAAAAATATGAATTAAATTTCGAGTGAAAAGATTTACATTAGGTATAAACGCGTTGTACTTTGTAAACTATTTAATATAATACTGATATAAACACGTGGGTGTACAAATAGTGAAGTTTATTATACTGTTAAGTTTATGAACTATTGATTTTAGTGACAAGATATTTTCGATTTTAATGATTTTAGTAGATAATACCGATAATAATTATACAGCCGACTTGTGACTCCAAAACGAGACGTCATAGTTACCAGCTAAATTTACTATCTATAAAATATAGATATCTTTTTTTGGAATGCACGTATGAAGTAACACGCAGCTCTCGTATAAATCATCATACTATCTGGAAAATATTTTGCTTTTTTAAAAGGAAATTATTTCTCAAAAACAATATTGAGTTGTATATCATTTCTTTCGAAACTGGAAAGCATACATATACAAATTCATGTAACGTATTTATTTGAAAATAAAATTTAAATCACACATTATTCACTTGTTAATTTTTACACCTACCTGATAAAATATAATTATACAGAATAATTAATTTTAGTGCAAAACGTGTTTCGTGAATTTTATTCAAAATAAGAAAAAAATCATATTATAATAATTAATGATTATCGCTTATTAAAAAATTGAAATTACATTTAAAAAATTATTCCTATACTTTGTCTTCTTCTTGTTGGTTTATTGGTTATTATTATTTTATCATAGATTAACGAATTTAATGAGTTGATTATTGTAGGTATATTAAAATACTTTAATATCTCATATTATCCTAGGTGATAGTGAAGTATTTTAAAGATAAGAAAATCAAATGTCTATTTTTTAAAGTATTTAGTTATTGTATTACAAAACGTCGTAGGTACTCGACGTATTTATTTATATAATCTTCATTATTTATTAATTATTATTATACAATATAACAAATTTGTGTTAAGCAAAATCGATTTTATACTGTTAACTTTAATATTAGAGTCGATTTAACTATTAACAACAGGTAAGAATCTAGGGCATATCCGGGGATCTTATTAATACAAGTTGTACCTAATGTTTTACATTGTTATAAATCGCTTTAAAATGAAAATATCAATAAAAGCCAAATAGATACCCTATAGATACTTAATATTCTTATCTTTAAGTTTGATATTTGTTAAATTAATTCTAATATTATAACTAATAGCATAAAATTTATTTCGTTGAGCGCTGCATTTAATTTTCCACTTGTACCTCGTACGTCTATAAGATGGAGACAATACAATGCACATTGCACAGGTACGAATAAGTTCAATTAATAAACAATAATATATTAAATAAGCTAAATTACCTAATTATTAAATCATACTATTAATTTTATTTTAATTCAGTAGCTTAATATTTTTTCAATTTTTTAATGAACTCGGCTATATATTATTATTATTCAAAATTGTTAGAAGATAATAAAACACCAAAACTAGTCGCCATTTTAAATATTTTCATAAAATGTATAAGATGCTCGGAGATTTTAAAAATTTTAACTAAAAAATTTTTCCACGATATTATGTAGACTGTGTATCTAGATCTATAGAGTTTAGTTATCGAAATCGAGATTTAATGTTAGTTATTCATAATAATATATTGTATAAATTATTTTAAGTTTATATTATAATAATATTCTCAAAGTGAGTCAGTTTTATTACGTTTTATTTGCGTTGAGTAAATGTACCAGTTGTGTTTTCAATTCGTTATAAAATATATTTTATTAAACTTCTACTCCCTGCAGTCGTATTTATAAAATAAATAAAAATGTACAAAAGAAATCACGATATAGGTAGTTTGTAATTTCCAATAAGAAAAAAACAGCCAAATCTATAGATTTGGAAATTCCAAAACGAATTTCAGTGGTAAGTACGTAATAGCACTAATAGTTAATGACAAAAATTGATTCAAATATGTATCAGAAATAAAAATATAAATTATTCTATTAAATGACAAATAAACAAAACAATAACGTAAAATATATGTAATATAGATTGAGCGCCATTTTAAGACAACCATATACTGAAATACTGGAAGTGCATTATATTATTTATAATGTGTGAGGGAGGTATAGCTAAATAAGAGACCAGTATAGTTTTTCTGGCAGGATCGAATATAAAAATAATATAATTTTTATCTCGAGATTACTTGTTGCGCGTGACCTATAAGACTTGCACAGTTGTACACTGCAGTGGCGTAGACGGGAATTTTCGTTTGGGGGAAAGGATACATATCGCAAACCATAGATAGCTATTTTTTGAAAAAAAAAACATTTCTTCTGTACAAATTTTATTTTTTCTATAAGTGGTATACCTACCTAATGTCTGAAGTATGAATAAAAAAAAGTCATGGGGGGGATCACCCGTGTCTACACACATGGTGCACCGAGTACCTAATATTATTATAGATGTATTGTTGTGAGCAACTACAGAAAATAGAAACAATTAGCTCACTCATATAGACATCATTAGATTAAAACCACCACAGATATTGTTTTATAATTAATATTAATGTTATGTTTGTGGTGATAAATACTTACACGTCATACTATTACAAAAATTGCCGACGATAATGGCAATCCGTTGGCGGGAGACATAATATTATAATGTAATATAATATATAGTAAAACGTAATAAAACAATAATAACAAAAATAACGTTGTTGTCGAGCTGGTATCGACGATAAGCAATCGCGAATCATATTGGGTGGCGTACTGCGTCGTGGAGCGGGCCGCGGTTAGATATCACAACCGATTGCCAGAGAAGCGTTTTGACTTGGGGTTAATAATAATAGTAATAATAATTAATAACGCATGGAATAATAATTATTAATAAATAATAACGACATGACATAATAATATTATTATATATTATTTTATAGACCACGATACCGAGAAGACGCAGAGAACAGTTACCGGGTGTCGGCGGTAGGTGGCATTGGCGTCGCCACGCCGCCGCCGCCCCGTCGGATAGTCTTTGGTCGGTGTGCCACTGCTGCCGAGGAGCGCGCGCGATTTCCATTATTATTTTTTTTCCTTGTTTCTATCCCCGTCCGATTTTATTCGCCCGCGTCGCGCGACCAGTTCACGTCCGTCGACCGTCCGGTCTCGTTCGTCGATCGTGTCATCGTCCGCCGTCGTCGTCGTCGTCGTCTCCGTGTTTGCCGGTCGCGTATACGAAATCGTTCCGATCGGGAGTTGTCGTGTTATTTTTCTATAATATTTTTACCGAGTTTTTCGTCGATTTTGACTTCGCCCCGTGGTGTCCATTGGTCGTTTACCGTTTCGCAATAAGTGGTGTCCGGTGTGTTGCCGAACGACGGAAAAACGATTGGTGAACTTTTGGCGGTGAGTACGATTTTGAAAAACACGGATTGTATTATATTTTCATAGAGATGATTGTTTACGGTTTGATTGTTGTTATCTCTACGATGACTTTTCTATTCACCCCTTCCCCCCCAGGGGGCCGCTTATTAATCGGTAGGTAATCGCCATATTTTTGATTATTTTTGTGTTCGATGACAAAATCGGGACGACAAACGGTCGTTTTCTATCGATCGATTTAATTTTGTACATCAATTATTTGTGTTCGAACCCGAGGTATTTTCAATGTGAGCGAATCTTTTAAAAATCAACGGTTTTTTTTTTTGTGGGTGATTGTAAAGTTTACTTTATTATTTTGTGACGTAGATATTCACTGCAGTCAGGTACCTATAATAATTACCTATATACATTTGAATTAATTGGTGAAATTCTAGTTTGTTCGTATACCTACGACAATAACTGATTTCACCGTTATCTTGATTTAATAATTATCTGAGACACGCAACATTTCTGTGCTTTATATGTAAGTCGATTAATTTTTCAACGACGAATGTTCCCTGATAATTTAAATAAAACGTTATGAACTTATGAATCATAAATCATTCAAATTATAATTATAGGAACTTTATAGTTTCATAAAATGCAGAAAAAAATATTATTTTTTTTAAGTAGGTACTAGGTACTTAATATTATCGTGATTTTTTTTTAATATAAATATGTAGTTTTGATTATTTACTTGCATTGTTCACTTAGGTACCTACTATAAATTAGATGGGTGACTAATTTATTTTTGACATGTAGAAGATATTCTAAGAAATTGCGAAACTTTTTATCAATATAAATTACAAAAGATAAAAAGTTTTAAGTTTGAACTAAATATTTTACTTAATATAAAAATCATTTTAATTCATAACTTACGCCTTACGGTTAATTATATTTTTTCAATCGAAGTTCTTGAAATACTTTTTTTTGATAAGTAGGTACCTACCTACCTACCTGTTAATTTATTCAGAGAATGTACCTATTACATTTTACATAGGTATCCATAAAGTTTAATTTAATGTGAATTTTACTTTTAAATATGAACATGAACTCTTAATAATTTTTAATTTTTTAATTTATTAGTTATAATGCTACTATAATAGTTACTAAAATTAGTGTTCAAATGAACATGCAACGCGTGTCAGCATATTATATTTTTATGAACTAAAATAGTCTGTGTGTCTGTTATTTTTTAAAAAAAGGAATAACAACTCATCTTTAGAAGCCATGTATGATAAGGTTCAACAACATTTCGTGGAAACAAACCATATTGTAACATCGATTTCTAGAGTCGCGTTAATAGGAAAATATAAAATTATCATAATTGTATATTAAATAAAATAATATGTTGACATAAAATAACAGTATAGTTGATTTTTAATAGAGCTTATCAATTATTACGTGCTGGGTCTTAATTGTTCTAGATAATAATATATTATACCTACCTACAGAGTGAACAAAAAAATATAAGTATTAAGTAGGTATTAAAAATATTTGACAAGTGATAATATTTGAGTGGTATATTTTGTTTGTAACAGTAGCGATTATAAAATATTATAATAATTAACTTCGTCTTAAAAATGTATTTTTGTAAATAGTCCATGATTACCAGTTATATGTGCCTAGGTAATTAAAAAACTAAATTATTAAAAAAAACTTTATTATTTTGTACAGGAGTTGTAATTTCAAATGATAAGATACATTATTTGATAACATAATTATTATCTATTAAATATGACTCTAAATCTATTATTTGATCACATAATACTGTATTTAGGAATATAAATGTCGATATTTATATTTACACTAAAATGTTTATAAAGATAAGTATAGGTGTAGGTATAGGTATAGATATATTGTAACTATAGGTATAGGTTTCAAATAAAAAAGAGAATGTTTACTTACCTACATACATATTTTCTAATTTTTATTTATTTTTTTATAAATTTATAAAAAGAGTTGGTACCTAATTAATAATAGGTATTAATTATTAAAGTAGTCATTACAATTATTTTGACAATTACCCAAAAGGTATTATCAAAAACTTGATTCAAAACAACTAATAAAATATTAATTATAGTAAGATGAGTATTTAAATTGAATTATCTGTGTAAGTTCATAAAAATCAATTCGTTTTGCCAAGATTATTAATGTTACATTTTCAATTCTCGTAGGTAAATAATTTATAGACAATATAATTTCAGGTGTTGTTATATAAAAAATAAAAATCAATAATTTTACATATTAAGTTCCAATCGTATCTACTGGTTATTTACTATAATAGCATCTATACGTATCTATTAGATAATAACGGGATAATAATAAGTGTGTTATGGTTGTCGAACTTTCTTTGTTTGCTGATTACATTTTCTCATGAACGTCAATTTTAAATAAACTTGGTCAAAAATAGAAAAACAAATTGTGCTTTAAATGACGTTTTAAAATCTCTAGTACCTACCTACTTACTTGCAGCATATTAATGTTTAAAATAAATTAAAGATGAATAATTTGTTTTAGTCGTTTCTCAATTACATATAGGTTTTATTAATTTTATTAATTTGTTTAGGTATAGGTACATTAAGTTAATAATAAACGCATTTTGGTAGATACACAATTTAAATGATTTATTATAAATGTGGATAGTAAGTTAAGTAAATATAATATTGTCTAAAGTCGTATGATATATAAATGTATTGTATCTATATAGTATCACATTTACCTAGTACCTATTTATTAAAAAATAATTAAAAGGGATAAAATTTAAAATCTATGTAAAATAAAGGTAGTTATCTTATTAAATTAACAATACTTATATAATTTTGTGAATTGAAAAAAAGTTGGAGTTAAATTAATTACTAAAAATGAATTCAGTATGAGGTACCTATATATATTATAGTTTATACATTTTATTTTTCTATTAATCGAAGATAATTTTAAAAACAAGGTACTAATAGTATACGTAGGTATTCGATGTTTTAATATTTACCCGAAAAATAATTTATACTTATTGTTTATTATGTTATAGAGTATTTAAGTATTATAATGTATTATGATATGTTAGAAGGTATACCTACGTTTTATTATAGAATAGATAATATGCACTATATGTGTACCTATAGTTCGTTATACGCCATAATAGTTTTTTATATGGCTGTCTATTTTATTGAGCATTGTTAATTTATTATAATCGACCATTTGTCAAGTAAGTTTCTGTAATATAAAATATATCTCAAATATATTGTATTATCTACGGTATTATCTAACTATATAGTTTTTTCCTTGTTATTTAATTTACTAGGTAGGTAACAATTGAAACTGAAGCCACGTGTCTTCATTCTTGTAGTCGTGTACTAGAATTGTATTTCATAATATACTAATATAATAGCAATAGGTGTATAATGTATATAGCTTATTATTAAAGTATACATTTTTATACGTATTATGTATACAATAAACATGGCTTATATATTACCTTTAGGTACATTCATACCTATTGTCTATTTGCATTTGGGTTTAAAAACATGATTTTTGTCGTTTGAATCGTAAACGAGGGTTTTAAATAATAAATATACCCTATAAGGCCTAAACTAATTAAATATTATAAACATAGGTAAATGTATAAATGTGTAATACACCCAATAATACATTTACAAAATATAGTAGGTATAACTATATAATATTATTAAAATTGTAATTTGTATGTTGAGATAATTAGGTTAGATGGGCAGATTAATATATTTAGGTACTTATTTTTTTTTTATATAATATATTAATTAACAGTTTATAGTATATTATATAAAATTACTTATAAGTTTTTCATTAGGTATATTATATTTTAGGTAGTGAATATTATATTGTGAAGAAATTGAGGATTGTTGAAATAATTAAAATCTCGATGGACCATTTGATAATTAATAAGTGATAAGTTTAAAATGTCTTTCTGCTTTAAACTGCAGTACTTAAAGTATATTATATTATATATTATTTCAATCATAATGAGGTTTGTCGTAAATATTATGGTAGGCAGATGCTTGATAGCGATGTACTAACTGGTCTATGTACCTATATTGTTTATGGTTAATTATTTTATAAATATATTTTTAATAAATAATTCAAATTCAATTTCATTGAATAGGTATTTTGTTTTTGTTTTTATTATAATTATTAATGTTATATATTCTTTTTTTTCGTAAACATTCAATTTTCTAAGTACAAAATTCGTTTAATCTATGTCTTATTTCTTCTTTTAGCGAGTGTCGAGAAACTCAATTACATCAACAACAACCCATTTATGATTTTTATTACTCCTCCAGCGATGCGATATTATTATATTCACACATATAATATATATGTATAAAAAGCTGGTATATATAAACATTAGTTCTCTAATGGTAGCTTTAGCCCACCTGCTTCTTGTAAAATACATATTGTAGTCCGTTTGTTCGTGGCTGAGCTGATTAAATTAAACTATATAGGTCTTTCGCACCCCATAAAAAGCGCCCACTGTTTTTAATGGACGCAATATTCCAAACGATCGCAAACAAAGATGGCCATCAAAAGTGCTTTTATATATTCCAACGAAATTCGTAATGATATTTCTGTTATCTAAGTTACACTATCAGAATTATTATTTACTTGGTTATGTTTACTATTTTTTATTTATATTCTGTCTAACTTTTTCCTATTAGATACATTCATTATGTTTTAAAATGCTATATGTACATTGAATTTAAAAGTCTAGTTATATTCTTATTATACTAATAAATTAATATTATTATATATCTTGAACAAAATATTTTTTATTGATCATTGGGTTTTGTTTTAGATTCTGAGCTATGCGATTAATGTATTCATATTCTAATGATGTTTAATTTTTTTTGTGTCTGTACATATGATTAAATGATTAAATTTCCAACATTAAGAGTGATTTCTAATAAAAATGTATCTAGTTTGTTAGAAATTCATAATCATTTTCAAAACAACCGGTAAAAAAGAAAACGAAAACGCTAATTTTTATTCAAATTCAGTTTTTAACATAATTTAATTTGTTTATTTTAATGTAACTCTAAAACAAAATACTATGTAGATATTATAAATATTCACCAAAATTGTATGTGTTTATTTTCTATTCATCATGATATAGTTTTATAAATATTTTGACTTTGAGCTATGTATATAATTTAAAAAGAATTTGAAAACTTTGAAATTCGCCATTTTTTTTATAAATGTCGATTTAACATTATCGTTTAGTTAAAAAAAATGAAAAATGATAAGATTTAAGATAATATAATAAAATAATATAAGATTCCATATAAGTTTTTTTTAAAGATTTCTTATAATATTTAACATACATACGCATAATTAATTTGAAGTTCAAACTTTGACAAACTTTATCAAAATAATGAAAAAATATGTAATTTTATAGTTATGACTTGAAAATGTAGTAAAAATAATGTGTATACATTTATAAATACATACATTTTTTTCAGAACTTTTATTTATACTGAATGAAACTTAATTTAAGCTGATGTTTTAACCTACATATTATGATAACGAGTTTCTCATAGAGTTAGGATAATAGTAGACACTTTAATTACAACTTTGATTTTTTTTTTACTACATCACCAGCTTAATTAAATTTTCGTTGTGAGGTTATTATAATTTTATTTACCTGGTTATAGTTTCAACAATTTAAGATTATTATTATTTTTTAAAATTTTGATTGAATTCAAAAATGTTCATTGATTGTGTATTTCTAGTTTCATATCAGCGTTTCTTACATTTATCAAACATACTTTGTTTTTAACCGATTTTAACATAATATTTTATTAAGCTTGTTTCATAACATCCTATACTGCAGTAAAAATGTCTTGTAGTGGTTTAGAATCAAAATAATCCACAATAATTTATTTGAGCTAAACTTAAATAAAACCAAATTTGTAATTTTTAGTGCACAAATTTATTAGCATCGTTAGAAATTTAAAAATAATTTATCATGTTTAGCTCTTGTACCTATATATTTGGAAAAAGTAAATTATAGGTATATAGTATTTAGGGCTATATAATATCAATGCAAAATTAAAATGGAATTAGCATATTGATGTATCGATATTTTTACTTTCCAAAATCTTAAGAATATAATATTATAGTTGAAAAAAACCAGTTAAGAATAATATAGTTTTACTTGTTCAATCGATTGTTTTTTATGTTATTGAATGTTAGCATTTTATTTATATTCATCTAGGCAATTTAAAAATAATACTTCAATAATTAATAGTTTCATAGAAGTACTAATACGAATTTTATTGATCATGATTCTTGATATAAAAGTATTTAACAGTTTATTTAAAAAATGCTTGTTACTGAAAAAATGTATAAATAACTATTTAATTTTATTGTGTGGTCATAATTTGAATATTAGATATGTGAAAAATATTGACTTTATCTAAGAGTCATAAATCATTTGGTCTTAAAAGTTCGTTTAATTAATATTGATCTGTTTAGAGATTATAACCATTTTAAACATATAGCCTACTAAAATTAATCTATGTTCTCATGTTACTTTTTATATTACCTATAAGTAATTATTTTCTTATCTAACCGTATTTCTTATCTTGTTATAATTATTATCACTTTCTACTTTCTAATAGTAATATTTAAATTTTCTTTTTTTAAATTGATACATGTTTATAATTATTATATATATATTTTTTTTTTGTATTAATTCAAAACCAATTATTAAGAATTACACCTCCAACATAAGCTTAACTTATAGGAGATATGCAAAAATAATCTATTTGTTATACATATTGGTAAATATGTGTATGTTTGTCAATAATAATAAATAAAATAAAAAGAAACAAGCCGGATTTGTTGACTCGTATACGCATTGTTTTACTAAGATGGAAATTTCCGGAACGTGAGTTATCGACAGATGTCGATGAGTTGAGTAGAGGTTGAAATAGAAAAACGATTAGAGTGTCCGTCAAAGTTGTTTGCGCTTCGGAAAACTCGCATCTCAGACGAGTTACAAGTTTTATATAATCAATTCGGCTCGACGGCGACCGGCTACTGATTGATAACATTGTGTCAAGTAGTTCTTCTTTAAAACGATCTTTCCAGACGTCCTCTTATTATGGTTACACATAATCGATTAAAAGACGTTTTTCTCAACACGTGAATATCCTTAGCAATATCAAGTCCTTTTTTTAGACCCTAACACAAATACTGTTAGAGGCATTTCTCGTCTCGCCCATAATTAATGATATAACGCTTTTAATATAATTAATATCTCTAGTTCTATCGTTAGCTGATATTATTGCACATGATTATTATCATGGTCAATTTCTCATTGTGTCTTGTATTTATATTATCTAGGTACTTATATAGTTATAAAATGTATATATTTCTTTAATATATATATATATCTTTTGTTGTTGACAAATTGTACGTTAATTTATACTTAGTAAACGACAAACAATCGTTTTACTTGAGAGATGTGTACCTATTATAAACTAGGTACCCAAAAACTTCGAGCTGTCACAATAAAGATAACTTTACACTTTTTATTATTAAGATTATTATTTACATAGTAATTGGGCCACGTGGGAGTAGCACTTGAGTAAAAAGAAGTATCATTTATGACGTAGAGTATACGGTTGTCGAATACAGACACTTTTAGAGTAAAAAAATTCTTTGCGGATTTTGTTATTTTTATACTCGTGTTAAAAATTAATCAGTACTATAATGATGCAAAGCAGTTTTATAAATAAATATTTAAAATTGTACCTATAATTATTAAAATAATAATAATAATACTATAAATCTAATATAAGTTTTTGAATACAACTATAATATTACATGTAAATTAGACAACAATAGGTATGAAGTAGGTGCGTGAATATTGAATTGTCGTGTCGAGTATAATATGGTCAATTTTAATCAATATATAGATTATTGATTATTGATGTAATAAATATATTTGTTTATTGCATATTATACGATTGTAGTAGTAAGTGAATGAGTTTTTAGGTCAAATAACTTGTATTTATCGATTGCCCAATTTATTATTCCTTGGATTTAATAAAATACAACGGTCAACAGGCTCAAACCAATCGTAGGTTCATAGGTTTGTACAATATGTTTTGTAGTTATATGTTCCTTTACATACATTTCGAACTTTTATTATAACTATGTTTAAATTCTATTCAAGTTGATGGGATAGTACGTCATATACCTACATAGCATATATTATTTGATAAATCTGATTTACTAGTTTTTTTTTTTTAAATTATAATATTATATTGAATTATATTTTGATGATTTTATCTCATTAGTTTTATTGTTTGCCAATAAATTATGTAGATATATAATTTTTGCAAAAAATAAAAAATAATAATAATAATAATAATAAGTAGAGTATTATAAGTACTTTGGTAAGCACCATAACTTTGTAATTTATGAAAAATTACAAATATCTATTTTGAATGATTCTTAGTTAAATTTGTAATACGTTTTAGTTAAATAGGTATGCTTATTTATTTTTATTTTAAAATTAAAAATATTTCTTTTATATATCGTTATGTTTTTTTACTTTTAAATTAGTGGTACCAAAGTGTTTTAAAAAATACTATGACATCATTCATCAAGGGTTTCTACCACCATTTTCTCAATTTTTTTTTTAATTTCAACAGCTTAGGTATGTTAAATATTAGTCGATGGAGCTATACATAATAATAATTAATTATTATATTCATTATCAACCACCCATTCGTATATCATATTATTCATTTTTATAGGTAAAATTCTGGATTCACAGTTGGGCCCCATTACATCACGATAGGCTCAACACTTACAAAATCTATACTGTGGTATTTATCATAGATAACAATTAGACTGATTCTTTAAATTAGCATTTAGCTTATTTATACAATATATGACTAAGTATACGTCTTAAACATATATTTTACACAAACGAGATTGTGCTCAGGATAGGTATATAATGTGTCCCATAGTTACAAAAATAAGCTTACATCGCTTACTAGTAATACAAATTGAAGTCTATTAAACAAGAATGGCGGGTTGTTATTGAAAATTTTTGTTATATGATTTGTTTATAGATTTGTTTTTAGGATGATTGATTGTCTAGAAAGAAATAAAGAGTGATATGATTTATGAGTATAATTTTAGCAAGGACCTTTAAGTTAATAAGTTTATTAATACATATAATAATTGTATTATACAGTTAGGTTTTAAATAGTATATAACTATATATATTTGTATTATTATTTTTAAGTGAATAGGTATTTGTTAACGTTTTCAAATTATAAACAATGTTCCAGATGTACTTTATGTGAGAAAAAAAGTTTTTGCTTCTCAATTTTCTTTGTTATTCTATGCTTATATGTTAACATATTTTTTATACTTTTTAGGCTGTGTTAACCCATTATAACTTTTTTTGTATGGTAAACTTTTTACCATATTATAATACATATTATGTCTTGCCAATATACATTGAACCAAATCGTATTCTCCTGAGATTTTTAGAGATTTTATACACTGTAATGGATAAATATTATATATTTTGACTAAAATGCCCTCAGGGCCAAATAATATTATTAGAATTTGATAATGCAACAGGTATCTAATTATATTTTATTAATATACATACATGGATCAAAGTGGAGAATTTATCACCTAATGCCATAAGGAGTATTGTAAATAGATTCATATTTATATGATTTAATTAGATTTTGAGTGATGATAATAATAATAATCTGAATATACATTTCAACAATGAGAAATAAAACAATATGGTTACAAATAAAATTAAAGAGATAATGTTAAAGATTCTTTTTATTTATACCTTCTATAATGTATATTTCTTTTTTTGTGGTCCTTGCCTTAGTTTTATGATTATTTTCAATGTGCGTTGAAGTCAGCGGGACGACATTGAGGTCAACGAAGGATGAAATTATTCTTTATATGCAGCCAAAGCGGTGCGAGAATATATTTTAGCAAAAGTATTGCCCCTGGGAAGACGATACTATCATAATAATAATATAAATGACACTGGTACAAACAGTTCTATAGTAACCAGAAAGTGTATATTATACTGAATACTGATATTCCAACCTATGGGATTTTGAGTTGAGTAATTGATTTTTATTCTTGATACATTTATCCGTGTTATCTAGTGTAAATTAATCTAGTCGATGTATAATATATTTTATTATATTAATATTAGTGTCCTGGTTTTGGTTACCTTTAGTTTGTAATTGTGGTCCAATTGTGTATTTAAATAATATTTGAACATTTACCTTTAATAACTGTAATAAAATATTTAAATAGGGGTATATTTCGCAAGCCATTAAGGCTAATGTCAACAATGTTATGTCAAATTAGTCAGAGTAGTATTGTTGTTTCTCAATAAACGATTGAAATATCAGAGAAGCACCACGAAGTAGTTCTCCTGCCATAATAGTCTGATTAAACCCGGCAAAAACAATTATCTTTAGTGCTGTATTATAGACAATATACATACATGTATTATGTTAACATTAATAACCGATAAATTATTTATAATAAATAGCTTTTAAGATTTTTTTTACATATAAAAAATAAATAATGATTCTGTTACCAATTCAATTTTTACTATCATTTTTTTTTATCGATAATTACTTTATCTTGTCCAAATTTTCAAGGAATATTTTAGTAAAACTTATAACTTGAAATAATTTTAACTGGAGTTTAAACTATTTTATAATCAATGTTTAAAATTTTGTATAAAAGGCCCTTCATTTACGTAATATCAGCATGTGATACATAGTTCTGTTACGATGATGTGGATGGGGTCAATGCGCTTTTTACATCTTAGCTATTATCCAAATTTACTGATATACTTAAATCAAATTTGAAATTAATATGTTAAATTATTATTATTCAAATCATTGAAAGTTCTGTTGAGAAAATATTAAGTAAATACTTAAAATATCTTTTATTATATTATTATTTATTGTACATTATACGTCATAGTAAAATACTTATCTCAATATAAATACCAAAATTATCGTTTTTTCTAAAGGTATACATACTCGAATTTTGTGAGAAACTATTTTTCAAACTCAGGTTTAGAATTCAAATTGTAATTTTTTGAAGTTTATAATCTTTTAGAATCCAATAATTAATCAACTTAAAAATATCATGTAATTCGAAGAATCATGGATAAGTGTATTACAAGTCGATATCTACCTGTATATTTGTATTTGTTTCTAATGCAGAAATATTATATGAAAATTAAAAAATCCAACATAAGTTAATCCAACTTTATTGAATAGTTATAAATTATAATATTATATATTATATTATAGTATGTAATTTAATTTCATATTATTTCAAGATTTCTATCAAAACAAATTCTTCTTCTTAAAAAATTAAAACCATTTTAGTGAAATGTAGCCATGTAGGTAATAACTATGTAACATAATGTATACTATACATACTTTATATAATATAATATAAATAATACGAGTATATTATATATATATATATATATTATAAAAAAATAATATAATAATATGATATATGATGTAATATAATTTATAAGTATGTATAAAAAACCGAATAGTTGTCATATTTTGCACCTACGATACGTTCAAGAACATGGACAAAATGTGAACAAATTTGTTCGGTAGGTATACGAACTCGCGAAAATCGTATCAAGTAGTAGACGTGCTCTCATACACACACACACAACCTAACCATAACCATTATTATCCTATATACCTACCTGCGACCGACCGGCCACATGCGTCGGCGAACCGTGTAGGATGCACACACATTGAGTCAACGGCCTCCGCGCGTGCACTCAGTATACGTACCGTGGTATACATACGTAGGTATATAGTCACTGTCCATCGAGATGGTTTTCAATGTTTTATGATTACTGTAGCGGTTTAGGCGGGTGGGGGTGTGTGCAGACGTATGGTGGACAAAAAAAAAAAAATAACAATAATGGCAAATAAACCGACGGATCCGTCATGTCGTGCCAGTTTTGTTGTTGCTCGTCGTCTGTGAATCGAGATCAAATAATAATAAAAAAAATAATAACGATAATGATAATATTTTAATGGTTTCGACCGTGTATTTTTGCACGTTTTTGTATATAAATTAAAATTAGTACCTATATTGTGTGAACGAGTGTTTATCGTTATAATATATGGGTGAATATTTTATTGAACCACACTCATTATTTCAAAATGTATTAATGTTTTTGAAAACAATTTTTTACATAATTCCTAGTCAAAAATAAACATATATTTTTATTAAATTACATTTTTAATCGTTATAGTTTTTTTTTTTATATTTGAAATATGTATATGTATAATATATTTTTTATAAACGTTTTGTGGGATACCCCGCATCTTATCATTTCGCTCACCTATACTTTAAATTTTTATTACTCAAACTACTTGTTCGAATTTTAATTTTTGTTTATCAAAATACTCCCAAAAAATGTGTGTTATTGTCATTTAAAAAAGTAAAAACTTAAAAAATATATAAAAAACGTTGTTTCATTTCGACTGGAAACTAAGTAAAAGAAAATATTTTTAAAACATTAATAGATTTTGAAATAATGAGAGTTGTTCGATAAATGAATATCCAGTTTATATATAGCTATATTAAATGTATTTGTCTTTCGCTATCCATCTCTGTCTCTCTCTTTTTCCTACTTGCTTTTCTTAATAAACGTTCTCGTATTACACCGAGATCACCGTAGTTGTCGTGTGGTGGACACTGAATAGAGGTAGACTGGTTACGGTTGTATAGCCGTTGGTTATACGAGAGATTATTTGAACATTGATCTATCCGATGTACGAGTAGGAACCTTGTTGCTTATAATTTATAACTTATATTATCTAGATTCTAGATTATACTATGAAGTATGATTAAAATATTACTTATATATTAGGTGCGTACTTTTTTTGTTATATAGTTTTAACCTTAAAACGGTAACAAATCGGGTTCACAATCTTCTTTTTTTGCTTGTTATTTCTACTTCTTACATTTGTATAACATTTTTTTGTACATTCCTACAATAGTATATTATATAATAAATATTACATTTTATTACGATTTTGAATGAAAATTAGAAGTGATAAATTCAATATCCATTGTTTTGTGACGAATCATTCAGGATGTTATCATAAATGCCGTATGGTTAACATATTATATTATAATTTGTGTTATACTGTAACTACACGATGTTCTAAAAAATCTCATTTGTGTATAATTTTTTTAATTTATAATTTGTTTGATGAGTAATTAATTAAAATATGATCACGAAAATAAAAGATGTATAATGTCTTGAATAATATTAATATCTATCTGCGTATTTTATAATTATTATAGTAATTACATTGACATTAACAGTTATTTGTCTTTCAGCAGTTAACTATGTATATAAATCTTATTTATACCATCATTAAACTTATAGAATTGTAATTTAATTGCATAATTATTGTATATTTGTACAATAATGTTTATTATAATAAAATAGTTATATATATAAATACATGTATAATGTATATGTATGTAAATTAGACTTTAGACGCTATATATTTTAGTACTAGAATACTAGATACTTGCCGTGAACTTAACTTTAATAAATTATTTTTTATTAATATACTTACAGTTATTTCAAGTAAAACTTCAATCATAGTTAATATATTAACGATACGTATAAAATAAAACTATAATTTTAATTAGTATCATTTAATTTTTGTAATTTTAAAATAAACCATCTTGATTAATATTATGCTGATTGATGATATAGCCTTTTATTTTCACTTATATACTTGATATTACAGTTGTTGCATTTTTTATTCTTAACTGACTTAACTCAATAATGTTGTATTATTTATGTCATACTTTATTTATAAACATCTTTTTTGACATTACCTATAATCTTCTTGAAATTATTTTTAATGTTTTTTGTTACATTGTTTTAAGCCATGAAGTACATATGAATTACAAATATCTTTTTCGCAATAAAATAAGCTTAGTCTCACTAATACGGATTATACCTACAATAGATAGGTACATTTTATTTCTTTTCCCATTAATATATTTCTTGTTTATATAATCACACATTAAAGCTGCATTTTAATTTATATATAAACATAATTTTATAACACTAGTTGTTTAACATGACATTATATAGAAAATGACCTAATGTAACCTTGCTCCCATATTTCATTAAAATTGCATAATATTTTCTCCCACGAACATCAATGTGATGTTTTTTCCCCACGTAATTCGTCATCATCGTCGTTTTCGTTGTTGTTCGGATCTAATCGAGCATCGTGGTATCTTATATATTATCTGAAATTGGGGTCACACATACACACACCATGTTAACAATGTACGTATAGGTAGTTTGGTAATTTCTTATTTAATTGTGTATGTGTGTAAGACATTGCGAAGAAAATAGAAATGAAGAAAAACGACAAACCGTGTCTTCTGTGAGATTCCTAATTTATAGTAGAAATTTATTATACTTTATAAATATATAAAATATACATATACCTATAATATATGCTCAAAATAACTTACAACACCGAATTTGTTAAATTCTAATAGAATGATGTGTATGACACCGTGCTCCAATTTACATTTAAAATATGTACAAGCTGAATAATTCATAAAATTACCAGTTTTACAATTGACAAACAACTTTTTTAATTATTGATATTTACAAACATTTAAAATTGATTCTACTTGTTTATATAAAGCCAAAATTAAATTTATTGAAACAGTTTTTAAACTATAAATCATATAGTGGATTTTAAAATTATTTAAACACATAATGAGAAGAAATATTTGTGTAATATTACTGACTAAGATTGTATATTATTATAACAACTTTCAAATATTTAATTATATGCTAATACTAATGGTACCATTTTTCTTTAACGGAAAACATTTGTTATTTCAAAACCAAAATTATTATTGTTATTTATTTATTTTTGAAAATATTTATTTGTATAATTTTAAGAAAATAAAAAACAAAATTTTTCTAAAAAAATGAATTTTTACTTTATTTTTTATTGAAAACATACATTTTTAATTAGTTCTACCAAACAGAATATTTTTCAGAGTATTTTGATTTTTGATGTAAAAAAAATTGAATTTTGGACGAGTAAATAATGAGTTGTAAGTTTTTAAAGTTTTGATAAGTGGAGTGGTTCAAAGAGTACCTTACAAATGTTGGTCTACTACCCCGCTCATATAAACTTTATAAACTTATGACTTGTTAACTTGTTAACTGCTTGTCTAAAATTTGATTTTTATAAATCAAAATAAATACATCGAATAATATTTTGTTCAATCAAACACATAATGACGGAATGTCGCACATATACTGAGTTTAGAACAAATTTAAAACTTCCTGAAAATCTATCAGAATCTCTTGGTCATAATATATTCTCACTAGCAGCCACCATTGATTTCATCAAAAAAGCGAATCTTCAAAATAAACTGTAATTTACTAAAATATACATACCTAATTTATCGTTCCTAGAAAAAGTAAACTAGCTGATATTTGTATTTTTAATAATTAAAATTAATCTTACCATACAACAAAATCATATTTCCCAATGGCTTATGTCGTCTTAGGTATTTTATTGATAATAATAAAAAAAATATTTTGTTCTGTGATATGAAAGTAGAAATATGTTGCCATTCAAAGGAATAAAAATCTTAACCAATAATAAACATTATTTTTTTACCCCAAAAATTTTATTTTGTAAGGACTTCTAGTTAATATGCGGGAATGATATTCTCAAAAATGTTTGTGTCTTGAAATAATGAGTATCTTATAGGTTAAATGAATCTCACTGCAGTGTATTTATGAAGTTTATTATACAGTCATATTGTACCTATTCTGTGATATAATTACCATTATCATAGTGTTTACTTGTGGATATATTTACGTATTGTATCTAAACTAGAACTTAATATAATCTGATATCTTTATAGAAGTATAATATTGATAATAATAAATTAAACAGTACCATTTTATAAAATAAAATTTAATGTTAATTTAACTATTAAATATTATATGATTACTTTTGTTAAAAATTATTTATAATTTATTTTGCAATAAAATAAAATTAATTAAACTTAGCTTTAGTCATATTAATTACATTCTCGAATGTATAAACTATTATACATGGTGGGACCAATTGGGCCATTATTTAACTTGCAGAGGTCTGTTTCCCTAAAATACGATTTAGGTCCATTAATACTGATATATTAGGAATTTTATTTTATAATAGTAGCACTATAATATAAACAAAGAAACTATATTATTTCCTTTAACAATAGTCTTTCTACGCTTTGAAACAATTTTAATAAACGTTTAAAGTTTAAATAATATTAAATGTATTTAACACATATTTGATTCAAGTACAGTTGTGCTTTTATTGTCAAACAACATTATTGAGAGTATTTTGTATTTTAAATTTTTAACTTTTAAATGTATATTTTTGATTGAGTAAAAGTTAGACACAAACAAGTTTATATTTAGTACAATAAAATTATCAATAGGATTATATAGTATTTACTCTACGAAGATTACTGTATTTATTTAGTGTTGTCAGTACAGGACTTAATTAAAATTCAAAGCCATCATGTGCTCTTTCACTAATAAATTGTCTTTTACACGATAGCGTCTGTTTTTATTTACAGCTTATAATTGTGTTACAATCATCCAAAATAAGTTGAGTACTTATATAACATAATATTGCGTATAATGTTTAAAAAAATTATGGCATCATCGGGGTGCTATGATTTTTTTTTTAATAGATGCTTTTTAGGCGTCGATCTTCCCTTATGTTGTGAAATTAGGTGTCTGAAAGTACGAACATTTTGTTTGCAGTTATATTTTATTATTACGACCTTGAGAGTATGTACGTTCATTGTAATATGATGGCAATGTCGACCAGTGGTTTTGTGGTCCCCTCCCGCAGTAGGCACTTCCTTCTCCGAACCGCACAATCATTTCGGAATAGTATATTAAGTTATAATATATTGTTATTATCATCATCATCATCATCGTGTAATCATAATCGTCATTATTGTCATTATTGATGATCGTAGTGGTAATTGTTATCACCGCTGCTGTTTAGTCCGCGATTAATATTGCAGCGGTCATCAATCTCTTCCTTGTCGATTATTGTACACTATCACGTCAACGTGTGCATGTCCGTTTAATAATACTATATTATCCGACTAGCTGGACACGGTTGGTAAGATATATAGATGTAATGATCACTTCAAGGTCGTGACCGGATACGACGACAGTGACCATCGGGAGAAAGACCCTCATCTACATATACTATATAAGACTCGAGTTTCTACGCGTGTAATGGATACAACTCGCTTTATACAAATCGGAGGTTACCCTTCCCCCCTTCTTGAAAACGCCGTAGACCATTTATACTTTATATATCTGTATACTTATTGCGCTTGTGTCGTGCAAAGGGTTTTTTTCGTATTTCGACACGATAATGGAATAAACAATTCGTCACGTCTGACCATTCGCGGCCTAGGTCCGCGCGCGCACTATTGACTTTCGATTTCTTATATATTGTTTAAACTGGTAGCAGGTTTTCTTATAACCGTCACGATCGTCACTGTGCATCCTTGGTTTGAAAAATAATAATAATTATAATAAAAAAAATCCCATTCAATAATTTTTCCAAATTGTCTTGTTAAATATTATTCATATTATGTTTTAATTTAAAATAATATGTTGATAAATACATACATTATATGCTAATAAATAATATAAGTTATGTACCTGAATATTAAATATTTGGGTCGGACGTTATACTAGGTATGTCTATTGATTACTGGCAACTATTGAGCTTTTTTTATCTATATTTTATATCGGAGAAATATCGAACTTCCTTAATGGCCGTCTTTTTGGAAATTGAATTATTTATAATTTTGTCTGTTTATAAAAAAGTAAAATAAATCACGTACATTTTGATTTGATTTTATAAAATGTTGCTTGAATTTGTTGGCAGTAAAGTTAAGTATTTAATTTTTTTAAAAGTCATAAGTACCTACTATTTTTCCTGTATTCATTGATTGAATTCATATATTTGACATAATAATAAATATGTCGTTGTATACAACTTGACTATGTACTGTTAAAATATTGGTAATTTTAACCGATTCGATGAGGTCAGTGGTTAGTGTGACTGATTTTTGGTATGCTAGTGAAATAAAAATCAGGTAATACAAATAGTTAGGACTATTTTATCATTTAGCATTTTATTTTTTGTATCTACTTATGTTTAGTTAGATCAATTTTAAGCTATTTTGTTAAATATAAAAATTGAAAAAATAAAACGTGGAACCAACTATTTATCTATTAGAAACAACAACAACAACAAAAAAAAAAATCGATAAATTCTATCAAAGATAAATAAGTACTATAACATGCGAGATTAATAAAATATTTCAGTAAAATAGATATTATAACGGCATAGAAAGAAAGGAAAAATGAATTACGAGGTGTGATGTAGTGAAACAGTTCAGTTATGTAGGTACTCTTTAATAATATAGTTGGATACCGCTGGATAAGATGCAATTTTGTTATATCTAGAGTTATATCTATTATTGTATCCATTATTATATTATATTTACTTGTTATAAATATATTTCTCGATATCTTTTATAGTCCTTTAGTTATTAAAAATACTAATAATTTACTATACGAAAAAAACAGATTCATAATATTATCAAGAGTTATTTAATGTATATAGTTAGTTAAAACTATTGTTTAATCATACCTCGTAAACATTTCAACTTAAAGTTTTAGAATAATTGTTAAGTACATTATTTCTATTATATTTATTTAGGTCTTTATAGACCTTAAGTCTTCAAGTCACGAACCAAAATTTAAATTTATTCGTACAATCCGTTTATACTTAAATAATGTTCAATTTATTAAAGAAAATAATTTACAGGCATAAAATAATTATATAGTGTACATCAATAAAATATCTAATACGTAAGTTGATGTACAATAAATTTTATGTATCTATATTTTAGTGAATAAACTTGGTCTTGGAATAATAACTTCTATTATTTATGCTATAAAATTATATATAAATTTTATTGTTTTTTTTTTTTCAGAATTACATTTTGTTTGCAACGAGAAAATCAAATTTTAATTATCATAGGACTTAGGTAAGTAAACATTTATTTTTATGTTATAAATATCTATTTACTTTTAGGTTTATAATATATAGTGTCATAGTGAGGTATGTATTATTAAAATAATCTACCTTGTTTTAGTATATATGATTACGAAATACCTCAATATATGTATAATGATTTATTATACTTATTTATAATTTTTAACCGGTCAATATACTATTTATTTTATCGATTTATTATTTTTAATTATTTAATTTTAAAATATCTTTTTTATTTGTTAGGAAATTACCCAGAAACGTATGACGTTATGTAGTAAAATAATATTTATTCGAAAATATTTGTCTCTACATGTCAAATATTATTTTAAAATTATATTACTTATGGTTTTAATAATATGATTTAATACCTACAAGATGTGCTGTTTCTGTTATTCTGTTACAAATTCACAATACAGCTGTTTTTTTTAATTTAGAACTATCCATTTAATTCTGTTTTTATTTTTATTAGAGTAAATTGATTTATTATAAAACTTAAATGTAAGGTAACAACTCTAGAGGGTTTTTAATACTTAAATTTTAAACTAAGTTATGAGTTTTATAAATTTCATAAAAATGTATAGTTATGAATTTCTTATAACTTATTTAAAAATTAAAATATAAGAGAAAATAACCTATACCTATAGATACTAGCCGAGATACTAGCTAGAAAATAGTTTTACCTTAGATTTTATAATATATACTTTAAGATTAAAAAAAATAGAATGAAATGGATTATTCTAAGCATAATATTTGCTATTATATAAGTTTGTGAGACAGAATTAACACTTTAGGGTATATATAACGTATAGGGTGTATATAACGTTCTCATAAATTAGTTTTTATTTGAATATATATAAGTTATTTAAAAATAGTAAACATATAATAACTATGGTTATATTTAAATTAAGGATTTCATGTATTCGAAAATAGGTACAGACCTCACTCCTCAATAGTTACATTTTGCAGACCATAATTTTCAGGTTTTAAATCTTTGAATAACTCAGCAGGTCACCCAAATATAATTACCATCATAAAAAAAAAAAAAAAAAAAAAAAACGAGAAAAAAAATACAAGAATCTTTATGCATTGTTTTAATCTTGGCTCCTAGACGCTATACATAAACATTCTATAATGTATGTAAACTACAATCTCGCGAGATCGTAATAATAACATACTGATTTACTATTGTTTGAAGCTGTTTTACATATAATACCGGAAATAGGGAAATGAAAATAGTAAAGCATAATATATATAATCATATAAAGTTATTGTTGGTGATTTGTTTTTGTATACGAATATAACCATTTCATGTATCGATGCGATTTTTTACATTATGCAAATTAAAAAAAAGGCCAAGTTGTACTACATTTATACCACTATTGTACCTCTATATGAAAATATATATATTTCACTAGGTATATCAGCATATACGTGTAAACCTTTCAGTCGACATAGTAGTTTTAGGGTTTCGAAATAAAACCGTTTTGCTTTAGACTAGATTTTCAAAATAAAAAAACAGCATTAGGTAATATTGTGATAAGGATTTTTATGTTTTTACTATATTATTAAATCCTTGGAAAAATGGAAACGATTCTGAGCGATATTACATTTAACGAATATCTCCCGATTATTTTGTTTGGAAGTATTTTATAGCTCGGATTTCAAAGCATTACAGAGGTTGGTTTTATTTTTTTTGTATTAAACCATTTTCTAGCGTGGGCACTTACTGCTCCCGGGAGACTATTGATAAAAAAGCGTTTATGACCTGTTCGTCGTTCACAAGCACACGATTGTCAACGCGGTGTGTCACTGCAGTTAAAATATACGGTACCGGACGCGATTAAACATGACTACAACTGCACGAGTGGAGGTATTTAGTTAGAATCACAACGATATTATGTTGAATGAACCGTAGCAGTTTTATTTCCTTGTTTATTTATTTTTTTTTTATTTCGCTTATCAAAAATAACTAGTACCTAAATCAATAATGACACAAAATGTCCTTTACACGGAACTCAAATGAATCCTATTATTAACGGGTTTACTGTTACTTTAAACACTCCCAATAATATTACAGTAGCTGCTACATTGCAATATGCTACATCAAGCATTTTAATTTTCGATTGGGTGTTGTGCGCTGTTCCACGAAATGTTTTTCAAACTCGACGATCTATATTATTATAATAGTATTATATTTAAAAATTGGAATATATCTATTAATTTTTATTAACCTAATATTGATTAACCTTAATATAACTATGCAATGTTTTGGTCTAATTTCCATCACACCTTATTCGTGTGTTAATTAACTTATTAAAAGTTCCATCCGACGAATACAGAACATACTTACTTACAATATTATTTTTATTATTATATTTTAAATGTTAATATATACGTTTTCATTTAATTTTTTATAACACTACATGTTTTAGAGCTCAACAATAAGCTTAATTGATAAAATAAATAATTTCATGGAAATATTGAGTGAAGGATCTTCTAATGAACGCTAACTATTACTGTATATTTAACTATTAATACAATTGATGATTTTACTGCTTTGGTTATAATATAATAATTATCATAAATAATGAATGCTTGTGTTGTAATTCAAAATTGTTTTTATTACTAATTTACATATTGTAATATATTTTATCTACTTATCTATAATATTTCATAGAACTGAAAACACTTCACTTATGGCTCATTTATGTTACAATTAAAATCAAATTAAACTTTTAATTATAGAATCAACAAATGATATATTATAATGTTGTACGAGGTGAGTTTTTTTTATTGTTATGAGTGAGACTAATCGTGATATATTTTTAGTTAGTCTTTCTTCTCCCTTTGTATAACACTCTTATATAATGGAAGTTACACACTATGTATCTATTATCTATATTTTTGGTAAAAATATTATTGATGTTTTACTTGTTAATATTAAACGATACTATTATTATTAAAGTAGAATTTTTTAAGTACGTATAACTACGGTTATATAATTGTAGATAACTGTGATCTTTACGTGCAATGTTCTCATAGAGGTAGCTTAATTTAAATATTGTCATAATATAGGTAGAACAACAATTTTCTTGTTTTCTTAATGATTTATAAATTTAATATAAAATGTAAATATATAATTTATGTGTGCAAATTGACAAGTTGTAACTGTGGATAGGTAAAAGGGTGGAAATTTTTTTTTCTACACTGTATTACACTAAGATTTTAAAAACAAATATACGTTTAAAGTGGACGGCCTAAACTCTTATATACAGTCCTTTACACAATATAGATCTCAATATTATATTATTGCTTGAAGTTTTTCATGTAGACTAGGGTCTATGACAAACGTTTTGTAAATTACTTTATCGGGGTACAGTATTGTACCGTAACTTTATTATAAAAGTGTGATCGATATTATTCGCTTTAGAATCCTTGTAAAACGATGATTAGTTAGCGAGAGTTTAGAGGTCAAGCGTTCTTACGGGTCGATCTTCTAGCGTAGAGAAAAGTGAGTTGAAGGAATTGTCTGGATACACTGGTGAAAGCAGGCAAACTGCTATCGTCTAGGTTTTATATTCATCATCGTACATAGGGACCATGTATGGTGAAATTCACCTGTTCTATCTGTACACTCCACCGTTAGGTATTTGATGTCGCCCGTGAGATTTTAAAATTTTCAAAAACAGCATCTTGTAGTCCATACTCACTATTTACAGGGTGAGTGAATAACAGAGTACGTTTGTTATACGGAGAGAAAAATATATCACACGCATAACATATTATATCATCGCATATATAACGACGCGTACTACGCAAAGACCCGGCAATTGTTTAAGTTAGTATGATACAAAATAATATATAGATCGTCTATGTACTTTTCTGCCCCGACAACCATTTATCAAGAACCAGAGAAGGGTTTGAGATGGTCTCAGTGACTACTTACTATTTATAACTATTACCTGTACGATACATAATACATATATTATATGTATGTATGTATGCAATATTGGTACCTTCTATATTATTCTTCGATGGCAATCAATGATCGTGACTTATCTACCACCCGTATATAATCACGGTCCGTCGTGTTTTCCCACGGTTCCCCGCAATACGCGCGTGCTATAGGAGCACCCGAAACGATGCGTTGTGGTCGTCCGATTATATATTATACGACCACAACTTGTTTGTCAGTCGTGTATTCCGGCAGTGTTATGTTCTTTTTGCTGATGACAACAACGGCGGAGACTAAGTCGAATTATCTTTCCTTTAACGTGATTATTTTTTGTTAATTCGTGCTTCGATATTGACTTTCTAACTGCCGCAGTTTGAGTTCTATTTTCGTGTTTGCAGATTTTCGATTTCACTATTAAACCCTTTAAATCATAGAATTGTGCGTACTTAAACTTATTATTTTACCTATGACAAATCGTTTTTCATAATTGTATGAATTCGATTTCACTTATATTATTGCATTATTTTCTATCATATATATTAGGTATCCAAGTTCTGAGGGTTTGTGTGTGAGAATATTATTTACATACAGTGAGTGACTATGATATTATAGTTGTATCATTTTTTTTTTTTTTTACTTGGCTTTGTCGCTCAGTAACTAAATCTGCTAATGGCCGCTTCGAAAGTTTCGTTAAAAATCAACAATAATACTATTATAAAGCCGCCGCGACGCTGTTCGGCGGCAATACAGACAACGCACGTGGTAAACCGGTTCGGAGACAGACAGGTTTTTTTCGGGGAGTATTTAAAAACAAGTAAGATACTTGGTACGCCAGCAGAGGATTGAGAGTCTGGTTTTAAATGTATACACATTATATTTTATCGGTTCCAAGTGGAACATTCTTGAAGACTTTCCCCACCCTGCAGTGAGTACATCCACGTCGAAAATAATGTTGTTTTTTTTTTTTGTATTATCGAAGACGATCACAACTGCGACGAGTGACCATGTGGCCCAAGGTTGCTGTATTGTCTGTAGTCCGGGACACCTGATTTATTTTTGCATGTGTAACTTTCATTTTCCTTCTTTGACAATGAAATAAAAAGATCATTTGTTTATAAAAACATAAAACAATTAGAACGCATATTTTTCATGTTAAGAAAGATGGTCAAAATAAAAAAGTATTATAGGTAAACACTAAATACTCAATGCTATTACTTATTATCGATCTATATACGTTTTAAAAGTTATTTTACAGATTAAATAATTTTTTAGGATTTCTCTCAAGAAGTTAGAATGATGATTAAATGTAAACAATAAATATATACCTGGATATTTATCATAATCTACATTTTAATTCTGGATTATCATATTATATATCAGTAAGATAAATACTAAAATTTTGTTTAAAATGTAAAAAATAATGCAAGTATTAAAGTTTAAAATAATATGCATTTTATGAAATACACGATGATATTACATTACTATTAATAATTGGTTTAATTTAATATATTATTATTGAAGCGATAATTTAAAATTTAGTTCATTATATTTTTTATAATAACAAATGCAGTTATAACAAGTATAGGTACTTACTAATTATTCATATTTGCATGCAGTCTTTATTTTATAATCTTATATCCATTAGTTTTATTATTGTAAATTGTTAATACATTTAAAAATTTAAAATATAAGTATATGAAACGCTTTTGAATCGGTAGTCATAATGAAATGTATGGTTGATTATTCTATTATTATTATAGTAAATGTTAGGTATTTCACACGAGATAATAGGTAACTATTATAATATTTGTACGATTAACTTATTAAAAAAAAATATATATATGTATTATGTATACTATGTATAATAATTTTTCTTACTGACATTTTAAACTAATAATTTGCAGTTCTTCACCCTCTCTTCCTAATTAATGTCAATTACTAAAACAGTAACTGGACATTTAGTCGTCATTAGATTATCAAATAAATAATAACACTTAAATGGAATTGGTGGCTTTATATTCACACACTTTTTAAATTGAGCCACTTGTCCAAAATCAAAATAGGATATATCCCGTTTATAATCCTAATGGAAAATATTCCCTATCTCCTCATCTTAACTCTCATTATCATTATTAAACTAGTATTACAATACTATGAATAGATTATGTTAAATTAGAAAATAGCAAGATACTCATACCAATTATTAAGTGTTTAAACTCTTATTAATAGTATATTTTATTAAGATTTATTTGGATTTTTTATTAAAAATTATCTTTAATGTTTCTATTGATTTTTGATAAGAAAAAATTCTTCATAATTTTATACGTAGATTCTTATAGACAGTAAATTCTAGTAGGTATTTTCTAAGAAGTTAAAATTAAAAACCTTTAATATTTTAGATAATAATGGTATGCCAAAATTTCAAAAATATAAAAAATATAATTTTTTTGTAAACATTGATTGCAACTTTGTTACTTACATTCAAGTAACATTTTTTTTTTCAAATCGGATTTGAAACTTTTACTTAAGATACCTAATATGTACTCGTATTATTATTTTTTTATGTATACAGATAAATTTTCAAAACATATAGATTGTAGATTAATATTATAGTATGGCGTATTTATAGTTTTTAAAATATATCGTATGATTATTAGGTAGTAAAATGCATTACAATAATAATTTATATATTATATATAAAAATAGGCTGATAAGCTGCCTCCACTCAGGATCTTTTTTCACGTGTAATGAATTATCTTTGAATTAAAATTTAGTAAATTCATTACTGTGATCTACACAATGATGAGATATACTTAACTTCTTCAATAAATCAGATCGGTTACCTTCTTCTCCTATTTTTTCATTGCTAAACTATATTTACGTTTCAGTTTTATAAACATTCTGTGTAAGTCTAATAATGATTAGAAAACAAAACTGCACCATTATAATAATTGTTAACTCGACTGTTAAGTTATAAGTCAGAAAAGAAATGAAAATATATTCGTATTCTGTTTATTTAACGTATATAAGTACAACAATGAAGTCAGATATTCTAAGTAATTCATTTGAATTAAAGTTCATGGTATGGTTAAGTGGACATAATGTTATTTGTTACGTGGCTTTTGAATTTAGATCGTATATGAATTCTTTTTTAAAGTTATTCAACTCCCGATTCATTTAAAATATATTTCACTTTTCGTATCTGCTGTAATAGGAATTGCGTTTGAGTATTGTTATTTATTGTATAAACAATTTTTTACAACAATTTAACAATAATCATAATACAAAGTACTTCACTTGAATATGTATACCTATATATAAATATATACAATATAACTTTATAAATGTTATGAATAAAATCATATATTTTACCCATTCAAAATTTTCAAACAAAATACATATCGGTAGTGTCTGGTAGTCGGGTATGCAATTGGATTCGCTCACTTGGGCAAAAATCAGCAATGTGTATTAATTAATTATTATTGAATGTAAAAAGTATTCAATTTATACTTGACGTATGCAATAATAATTAATTATGAATGCAAAATGTATTAAAAATATATACTAACAATTTCCAAAAAGTTTGTATTTAACTAAAAAAAAAATAAAACAAAATAAAATTGAGTAAGTAAAGACGTATTCGCTATAACGCTAAAAATCTTATTTAATTATAAAAATAAAAATGTTATGTTGTTTTTTTTTAAGTGTTTCAAAACGATTTTACACATGATGTAGTTATATTCTTAATTGTTTTCTAAATAGTTCAAAGTTAACTATAACTAAAATGTATTATATACATATAAATATTATGTTAGTTTTGTTACTTTTACCTATTACCTATATCCTTACATTTCAATCCAAAAAATTAGCTTTGACTATTTTACTAATAGCTACATGCAAATGATTCGAAATATTTGATAAAATTATGGTATGTTGGGATAGATTTTTGTTGTTCAGTTAAAATTATATTGTCAGTTGTAGTAATTTGTTGTGTTTCGTTTGTATTTCTTAGAACTTGTATATAAAGTTATTCGGCTCGTAAACCTTTGGGAATTTTATCAATAGAAGGACACCCGCATCATCAATTTCACGGTTTAGAGACAACTATACTGCGAAACGTGAATAAAAAGAAATGTACAGTGGTGTTTGAGTGAAAGAGAGGGAGAGAGAGAGACCCAAAAAATGAAAGTGCAAAATACTCATAAATGGGACTATGAGATGGAGAGACTATAGTGCATTAATAATTTTCTAACTTTAAAAAGCTCCAGAGAAAAGTTATATGACAAAAAATATTAGGTAAAATAAATATTTGACGTTTGTGACTGCGATGCGACAATATCCAGCGACAATATCTACGTGTCAGTTTTGTCCACAAGGGTTTTATTTTCAGATAGAATGACAAAGCAATATCAATATTTTTCTTAGAACTATTTCATTGTACTAGAAAACGTATTGCAGAATCGTAAATTTTATGATACCACCTACTCTAATCATACTTGTCTAGAACACCTGTTGGAAGATTTACAACATAATGCAATATTTTTAAAAGCAAATCATGATCAATTTTACATTAAATCTTCTTATCTTTCAACTAAATGTTTTATTTTTTACGGACAAACTTTTATTTTTTAACCTATTGATTTGTCAAAATTGTTTTGAAAATTCACATTAGTTAGCTGAAACTACATTATTTATTTGTTTATACATTACATTTGCTTATGGTCAACGATGAATAAAATTAATTACCTTGTTCATGCCATGTGTTTGAAATCATTTGTTCTTGTTTACACTCTACATGGTATAATAGGCGTTCCAAACCATACATATACTTATATATCATATCATTCATATTATTTATTATTTTTTACCATGGAAAAATAACAATACTGCCATACTATATAGGTATATAAAATATTATTCAAATAATTACCATTTAACCAAGTTAAAATATAATAGAGATTTTATCATCATTTATTTTCTTATTCAACAAAGGTGCTTTGTATTTTTTTTATATTTTGTGATACAAATCATACCTATTTATTTTAACTAGTTTATTGATTTACCTTTCCATATCTCATGCCTCAGTAAAAATAAAACAAAATTTTTTAAATATTGTTTACCCTTATTATTTTTAAGTTTTTACTTTTTTGAATGAAAAAATACATTTTTAATTTTATACTATGAAGCAGAATATTTTTCAAAGTATTTTGATACATAAAAATCGAAATTTGTACGAGTATTTCATAAGTTGTAAGTATTTAACGTTTAGGTTAGTGGAGTAACTGATCAATATAATAGGTATTCTAGTATCTTTCTACTCCGATTAAATACATATTATATACGTATAACTCGTAAAATACTCATCTGAATTTCAATTTTCATGTATCGAAATACTTTGAAAAAATATGCTATTCAAGCATATGAAATTAAAAATGCATGTTATCATTTAGTAGTAAAAGTAAAAACCTTTAAAAAATAAATTTTCAAAACATAAATAGATTTTGAAATGATGAGTGTTGTTCTCTATAAAATATTGCCTGTTTAATTGAGTATATGTATAATATATATATACATACATTATATACACTATAGTACCTGTAGGTATGTTACCCAAAATACATTGCTGTCATAAATTTCACGGATTCCGTGACTTGTACGACATCTATATTCACATACACGGTACAGAAGCTGCGTATCTTCGTAACTATTACCATGCGGTGGTTAAGCCAAAAATTAACCTCGGTGTAACTTTTCACAAAAGACTAACGGGATTAAAACTTTCCGGATGGGAGCCCTAGTCGCGTGCGTATAGTGTGTACATATAACTGTATAGACTTTTGTTGTTTTATATCTTATGATCTGCGGACTAATACATAATATACTACATGAGCCCACCACGGCGCTATAGTGTATAATATGTAATCAAACTTCCTGATTCCAATTGTCTAATAGGCATATGTATACACATTGCACTTATGTATACAGTATTATAGTAGATCCAATCAAAAGTTGATTTTTTGTTGGTAAAATGGCTGATACTGAGAAACAAAAATTTAAGGTGTGCTATAGAGATCGGTGATGGTAGAGAATTAATCGAAATTGACCGGAGTTCTGTAGGGTTATATATATATATATATATATACGCCAATATCGTACGATATAATCGTGGTATAACAATAATATGACATGACTTCAAGATGCATATAGGTATACACCGCACTGCGGGTATAAAACTGCCCAGACGAATCGAGTTTGAGAACTTTTGAACCGCAAAACCATAATAATAATAATAATAGTAACAATACGTAAGTTGTATTACTCTAAGCGTGCATGTTGAAGCTTGTTTAATGCGATAAGAAATGAAGTGACTTATCGAAGGATTTTGTGGTATAGTATCCGTGTTGTATACGCGACACCTATATATCCGTTGATACATTTACGGTTACAAAATCACTCTTGTCAATCATATTATTATACAAACGATCCACGATTGTTTAAGTAGCTGGCCTGCTTGCCATCGTCTAGTTCGACCGTGACACGTATTCTACTCCGTTCGATTGCTTTTTTGTCGGCATCATGGCTATACGGAAGTGTAAAAAATATGTAATGGTACCTATAATACATATAATATATATATGACTGAATTTTTTCGAGTCAGTATCTCCAATCTCCACTCATATCAATTACATATTATGCATTTGCTAAATCTGAAATTTTTAAATCAGTAGTTACTATATTATTGAGCAATAGATATAAATTAGAAAATATTTCAAAAGAAACTATAACACATGATTTCGATTTATCTATTAATAAATATATGTATATATATATCACTCCATAGGTTCCAAATAATGATTGAAAAAATTAATAATAATCATAATAACAATAATTAATATTCGTTCGTCTTATATGGAGACAAAAGACGAGTGCACATCTTGTTAGGTTAGGTATAATCACATTCTTATAATTTATATTGGTATACAATTATTATATTTTCATGTTCTTCCTGCTTGTTTGTTTAATATACTTTTTCCGCTGCCCCTGCGTTATCACTTCAGTTCAATAAACTGGTCTCGGGTGTTATTTAATTTATTTGGAAGCATTATTATATTATATACACTATACAGACGCTATTGTTGTCGAGACTTGAACCAAGGCCAATTGTGTCGTAGCACGAGTGTGTGTACACACGTACATCATGTAGAAGGAACCATGCTATTATGATTGTTATTACAACTAGAAAGGGATATATATTATATAAGGGTCGATATACTGGTGCAAGTAATAACTAACAATAATAATAATAATCCAAAGTACTATTGTCCACGGCATCAAGAGAACCTAATATTAACCGTTCATTCAAATTTCACGGTGACGGGGATGTTAGGAGAACGATTTACAGACCTCCCACGTGCCGGGTAGATTTTTATATTGTTGGACCACACATCCGGTTTCTGTGAGAAACTTTTTTTACATATTCCTTGACAGTATGACTTATATACCTTAATCTTCAGACGAATCTATAAAAGTCAGTATGGTACATTACTACTATATAGTTAACTTAGTTGGGCGGTGATTGATTTATATTTCGAAAATATAGGACAATATAGATTTCATCCTTATACCTGACACAAGAACACATTTTTGTTACTTGTATTTAAATAGGCACTAATACATTTTCATTTACATTTTTATTCTTTTGGTCTATGCGTATAAACAGTGTAATATTTGAATAAATATTTATAAATAAGTGGTTACATAATAATGTATACCGAATTTAATTTCAATAGTCAATTTTCTTAATATTTGTTTCCATTTATGAATTACCTACTTTTTATTTTATGTTATTTTATAGTCAAAGGTATTGCTTGAACAAATTAAACAAATATAAATCTACTTAGTTGAATATTACTTGCTGTGTTCATGCTTTTATATATAAACTAGGTAATAGAGTATTTATTGGATAATCTATGTGTACATCAAAGCTACAAACATATTAATGGTACCTACATTAGTTGATGAGTAGTCTGAATTGTAATACGTACCTATACTAATTTAGGTGTCATATCAAATATTTTTATTGTAATAAGTACAAATAAATATAATTTGTATCAATTGTATCATAATTATATTTAATTGAGTTTTACTCTAAATCAACTACAATCTATAAATCTATGTTTTTTAGATTGATTAAAATTTAACTTCTATTAATATGTTTAATGGTGGTCATGAAATATTGATTGACTATAACATGAAACTAATTTATACACTAAACGATATAATCCAAATTTGCGAAATTCTGTGAGATTATAATGTATTCTGAATATAATGTAATTTAGAAAGTGTAAAGGAAATCAAATTTAACCTTTGTGACATTTATTGAATATTACTGCTTGTATTAAAATGATAATTTAAGGAAAAAATTAAACTGGAAAATTTTGTACTTCCATTTAATATAATGATGTCTTCATGTTTAATATTTTTGATGGCTGAAAATGTAGGAATACATTAATAGTTATTGTTAAATTACATTTGATTATACCTATCATTACATATTATGAAAATGTGATTTCATTAACATGGACCATGGTGTATGGTACTTTTTATAAACTGTTAGATTTGTTACATTATCATCTACCAAAACATCAACATAATAAATAATAATCTCATTAATAGTATGTTGTCATTTGCATAATATATGTGAATATAGTTATTAAATTGATGACATTTTATTATTTGTGTTAAAATATACTATAAAATAAAAACCTACGAGGCTATATTTTTACAATAGGTATTATGTAACTTCTAATCAATATGAATTTATAAAAAGGTGCTGTTTTTCCAAATATTTTTAATAACATTTATTCTGTAGGTAGGTACGTATGTTTTATATATTGATCAATTTTATGCTTAAAAATGTTATACTATTTTTAGCTATTGCTTCACAAACAGCGTTCAGTGTACTTCGCGATCTTTCGTTTCTTTCGACTTTGAAAACAAATATACTCTGATAATAAATTATCCCACTTTTGTTATTAAAAAATAAAAAAATAGTTACTTTAGCAGCTTATAGGTACGTAGTTATTAACTGTCTCTTTAATTTTTTCGAAAAATATGTTATACCACTTTGTGCTTTAAGTTAATTTTCAATTCCTATATTATTTAAACATATATATTATAACCTTGCTATCATACAATGGGTAATTGTAAATGTTTCTACAAGCATATTATGATAATATGATTTAAATTAAATATAATTATTTAACATTTGTCATATAGCCATATTATAATTAACAATTCTTTCAATATTATATTTGTCTGATCTCTCTGAAATTGCTGTTGCATATTTATTGTAATATGAATTTGACATACATATTAAAGCATTGTACTTACCACGTAATAGTTGTAAGTTTAAGTTATACAGAAAAAGTTTTACACAAAGTTTATACTACCGCAAAAAGTTTTGACAGCTTACTTTAGTATGGCAGTTTTTTATTCATTGATACCCGTTTTTGGATGTTTCGGTTTTTTCTATTGCTTGTGCATACATTTGTGGAATCTTTTATAAAAAGCAAAAGCTTCTGCATATACGTTTTAATGTTAAGAGCTGTAGGAGTGCAAAGTTAAATTAGATGTGTGTGAGCGTTAATAAATTATTGGTTTTACGAAATATAGTATTTTGAAAAGTTTGATTTTTGGCATTACCTAAAAAGTAAAGCATCATAGAAATTATTAAATTATTTTCGTTAACGTCAATCAAAATGACCCAGGAAAATTTAAGAGGGCCGATAAATATTCATTAATTATGCAGCGTAGAAAATATTACTGCAAAAACCTGTTCATTTGCTGGATATCCCAAGGGAAAATACTATTTTCAGTGCGTTTATGAAAATTAAAAAATATTTTACCTCTATAATTTTGTGCATAAAATTAAATTTTGTCTACGTACATTAAATGAGTTACTATCGATTTCACCCAGTGGTTAAATTATGTTCGAATGTGGCGAAGGGAGGAATTAACAACTATACAAAGACATGTAATTAGAAAATTAAACAATTATATTACATAACATATTTTTTTAATAAAATTAGGATCAAAAACAATAAGAATATTTAATTCTATATGTTTACTTAACATAGGTATAAAAGCAAACTTGAACGCTGTTTTAGTTTTTCTCAGGTTTCCTCTTTGAAAAAATATGGGTTACTGGTTAATTTTTCCGAGTATCTTGGGCAATTAATTAGTTTTACGTTTATTATTACAATTTGTAATACCTACTATTGTAATAAATAATGGTATGATATAACATAATTTATTCGATATAAATACAAAATATATAGATAAAATTATCATTAATTATGCTATTAAATGAAAAAAAAAAACTATTACAACTTTTATTATGCATATAAAAAGTTATTATACTGTTTGATATATTAGCTATTATAAATTCTTATTGTTTTTAAATTAAAAATATTGTTATTAGGTACTAAATACATACTATACTTATTAGTTTCTAGTATAGCGATACTATCATGTTTATGTAAAAGCAAACATTAATGATATTAAGTATATTATGCCTTTATTGTAGAAATGGTTCGTAAGTAATACCTAGGTTGTGTTGTTATTTTAATTTAAAAATTTAGTTTAAAAAAAAAGCAGAAACTAAACTATTACATTCCAAAACGTATAATATTGTTATTGTTTTATTTTGTAGGTTACCCAGCTGGATATTGTTCTGTTATTTTATACGCTCTTCTTGTATAATTTGTATATATAGCTTTTATATTTCCAGTAAATATCAACGAATTTCCATGTTTAATTATACACATTAATTGAATAGGAACATTGAGTAAACGTATTCTCTATACAATGCATATTATATAGTTTCTACGCAATTTAAAAAGTAATGAAGAGTATTAGGTAATTAGTTTCGATCAAATTGTATTTTTAATCAAAGGAGAGAAGCTATTACGGTGGTGTTTGAGGTCCGAATGAAGCAACAAATAAGAAAGAAAGAAAAAATAGATATAATTAAACCAAAAAGGCGTATAAAGACTGTCGAGTTGAAATTGTCATTATACAAGTAAAATACATCAGGTGGCATTTTGTGATAACCTACCATTCGTTGTCAAGTGGACAAAAAAAGCACACGTGTTAAGATAAAGTCCTTTATTTTTATGGTTTATAGGACAATAGTATCATAAATAATATAATATATTGTTACTATTGCCAAAGTTTTTCGCATAAATACCAACAAAATCGAATCTCTCATTGCTCATTAGCTTTGATAGTTATACTGTAAATTTGTTTTTATAAGTTAATCACTTTAAATCATCGTACTTATAATTATCGTCAAATTGAGTCAGTTTTAATTGTCATATGTATATTACTTCAAAGAATCTATAGAATTAAATATGTATTCTATTAACATAGGTTCCGTTCTATATAAATTAAATAATTGAAAACATACTCCATACAATATCGACTATTGACAGACAACAGTAGATTGTTGATATAGAAATGCGTTATGATTTTATAATAGTTATAATTTATATTTATCTAAGTAAATACATGAAATTGTATCGAAATAAGAATATAAAAATCTCTATAATATACAAATTTAATAGATTTTTCAGAAAAAATAATAATACAATTTTTAATTTCAATATATTCAATAACATATTTATAATTTATTTGAATATTTTTTTGATTTATGAATTTAATGATTTAAAATTAATCAATATAATATTTATATAGTTTTAGGTATTTGTATAGTACAATATAATATAGGTACATAAATATAACATAAAAAGTGTATTACTATTTATAGTTAATCTCCGAGTGTTACGTGTTAATAAAGAATAGTTTTTAATCAATGGTAAGCACTTTAGCAAATTGTAAAAATGTTTTTATTTTTTGTTTTAAATAAAACACGTAGGTATTACTATAATACTGATATTACATGAAATTTAACAGCGCGAAATCGCATAATTAATTATATTCGACATTATATTTTGTATGTGTCAAATCCTAAATAATGTTACCTCATCATGTCTGTACATGTTCCTATGAGATTTACTGTAGACAATATTTGTCGTGTTCAAATTATCCTGATGACGATTTTGATTGACTCTTTGGGGTCTTAATACAATATGTATTAATGTAATATGTAAATATAAATAGTAATATCTTTAACGAGTGGCTTGTACTAAGCTGGTAATGGATCGAAGCAACCGTATAGTAATGCACTATAGTAAATAGTAATTTAATTCGTAACCGATTGGCTTCTACTTCGTCTTACAAATTAAATTCGTAATTCCATCTTTCATCGGTGTTTTCTTTTTCCTTGTTCTACAGACCACACTTCAAACATTTTAGCTTTTTCTTAAACAGTTATTTTTCTTTCTGAATTTTGTTAATAATAATGTTTATTCATTCGAGTTTATATTTTCCGTATTTAGTTTAAACAGGATAAAGTGTATTCATGAAATATAACCAGTCGTAATAATTATTTAATCATTTTACTATCGTTATAATTAGTTTTATAAATGCGACAGTAGATTTTTATTGCTACGAGAGCTAATAAAAACTTAACTGCCTTAAAAATAATAATTGTTAATAAAAACATACATACTATATACTATATAGTTGTTTACTTACTTAAATATATATATATATATATATATATATATATATACTTTTTCTTATACATGTATGTATGCGTTTAGTGTAGTATCTTTACAATATTGAATATATTATAAATTAATAACAATTTATTCACGTGTTTGTGGATGATATATTATTAGTAAGGACTATAAATAACATAATATTGAATTACGTTTACTCGTAGGTTATTTTTTTTTCACATAATCAAAATAAGCTGATGAGTTGCAAATTTGTAATTAAATGCTACTAAATCATAATTTACTATACTATATAACTATTAGCTACCATGTATTATGCACACACTAACGTATACGGTATACGTATATAAAATCGTGTAGGTTTTATTATAACTATCGGACACGAGCGAGTGTTACTATATATACGTATTATACATCCAAGGACAAAACGCACGTGACCGATCGAACGTCACGTAATTTTAAAATCTATAACCCTATCAATACGGATACTCATTTCAATGCAGAAACGCGAATGCTTGTTTTCGTTTCCGTTGAGAGATCGATCAAATCATATTTTATTGTTATGAAAATGAATATTATAAAATTTGAAAGGTAGATATATGTAGTATAGAGTAATAAAGACATATAATATTTAAGCGAGGTCATAAAACTTAAACCAAATGTAACAGATGAATGATAAATACGAAAACTCGCGAACACAAATAACGAAAAGGCGGTGTTGGACGTGAACAACGGGGATTTTCGCGTAAAACTCGTAAAGGATATGTGGTAAGACTAAAGCGTTGGTGGTGTTGGTGGTGGTATGGCGGCGGCGGTGGTGGTCGGTATTATCGACAACCGTGAAAACGCGTACGGAAAAATGTTCACGATACGTCAGCTCGTTCTCTCTCGAGACTTTTGCAGGGCGCTTTTGAGTTTTCGACATTCCAATATCCATGTTACTGCGTGTTTACAAAGAACTTCCACAAAAACGAGTCGTGTATCACCGGAAGTGCGATTAAAGGTTGTTATCACATACTTATAGTCCAAAATAGAATCGAACTGATCAAGCGACACAAAATGTTCAATTTATTACTTAATATATACTCGTTTACTCATAAACTATTTTAAATAGAAGTCTCTACGTACACTTAGGAACGAAATGGAATTGAGTCGAATAGAAATAATGCCGACAATTTTTTTAACGGATTTCAATGAGTTATACGTACATTTTCAAACCATATATAGTTCTATTTGGTATTGAACTTTAAGGTGGTTACTCTATAATACCGTGTATCACTCGTTATGAGATAACAATTTGTATTGTATTAAATTATTATGAAAATATTAACTTATTTCCTATTTTACTTTAAAAGTTAATGATTTTAAACATTACGAAATACAAAATGTTATGATATTTTGAAGTACACTATGTACAATACAATATAAAAAGCAACTAAAAATGAAAACATATCTTAGTAAATATATGTTAAGCCAAAGTTCTAATTGTTATCGTGCAATTTTTAATTGATCCAATTCGAATTATTTCAATAAATGTTAGGATGAAAGTCATTTTTCTTTCGAATGGAGAATTTAAATTCTGTTCTTTCGTTTTGTACGATAATGACCATGTGCAAAAACCTCAAAAATAATTATAATATAATTTCGAAGATCGACTATTAATGTTTTGCGTTTTTGTGTACCCGAGTAAGCGCGTCATCATATCCTCGGCCATCTCTACGATGTATCACGAATTTATTCATATTATTCTTAATACGCGTTAGATTGAAACACGTTGTACGTTGTTTTCCACGCGTCGCTGAGTCATGCCAAGACGCTCAGCATAATTTTGAAGTTTTTTGCGTGTTATATTCGTCCACGTCCGTCGGTCGTCGCAAAGAAACAACAATGGCGTGTCTGCAACTCTGCAATTTCGAGTAGTAAAAAGTGAAATGACACGCGTATCTGTGTGATATCATCGTATAACACATTTTGCACGATTATTAAAACTAGACGACAGTGAAGTTTTTTATCCTCAAACTATATACGTTTATTTGTGTTTTGTGTTTATAATAGTTGAGTAATTAAAAACGTACATGTATATAATATATTATATCCCGCTTCGTACTGCTTGTATGCAATGTTAGTCTAAAGAAGAAGTAATAAGAACTATCTTAATGCCATGGAATGTAGTTTCTATCTACTTTTAGACAGATATCACATATATTCGTACCTAGTTATTAATTTTTGTTTGGCTTTAAGAGTAGGTGATACAATAATTATATTTACAATACAAACGTAACTAATTAATATATTTTAAATTATTATGGTAATTATTCTGGCTATTAACCTTGAGTATTAAAATATTGAGTATTTATTCATTGGTAATTCTGAAAAAAAAATACAAAATATTACATATATGAGCGTATTGATAGCTAGATAATCTCGCAAAAAAACAAAATTACCATCGTTGAGTAAAACTTCACTTAAGCTTTTCGATTCAATTGTAAAATTTAACTGATATAGTTTTAAAATCTAGAATTTTAGCTGCGTGAAAATAATGTATTATAAAATATCACTGAAAATTCTTTGAAGTTTTTAAATAAATGTCTTGAAAAATTAAATCAGTACAAAAAAAGTGCTATATATATATATATATAACGGATACATTTATATATCTACAGGAAAGTGTTTAAAGAATTTAGAAAACGCATTAGAGTTTGAAGATGTCGTTGACATTTTGTAATAATTGTCATCTGTAACCTTTATTGAATTTCATTATTTTAAAGAAGTCGACAAAAGAAGAAAGTAACTTTGAGTGGCTGTGCCGAGACAAATTTCGTCACTGGTTCACTTTAAACAGCGTTGACGGTTTTTACTCTGGATTTTACGTTTAATTGGCTTTCGTTCGCTATTACAGTTCTCTTTTATGTACATGCCTTTTTAAAGGAGCCTTATTAAAAAGGAATCTTTATAAAAAAATCTTTATGTTCTCTTGTTCTATTAAGCGTAAGTATATAATATGAGAATATTTTCGTGAAATAATTTCACCCTTGGTCGTATAATTACTGTATTCTATGTAATGTACTCACTCGTGTGTGTTCGTATGTGCGTGTGTTTATGTTTATGTTTTTTAATAATAGTACCGTCGCGAAGAGAAATAAAGGTTTTCGCATTAATAATAATTGTTTACCGGTCGGGCGAGAGAAAATTTAATGCTCGTTTTCTCGCCCTTCCTCGAGATATATAATATAAATAATATAATATATATACGAACGCGTTTAATACGTCGCATATACATATACATTAACACAAACCCATATATATGTACATACGGTTAAAGGTTGGGTAGTTTTTTTTTCTCGTTTTGTTTTTATTTTTTATGGAAGGTGGTGCCTATCGCAACCGTATAACGTTATAAAGCGGAGACACCCTTTTTTTTTCATGATACTGTTATATATGCTATATTATATACTCGTATGTGTTTATAATATAAAATATTTATTATATAAATTTACACGAATCATTGCACAGGAGAAAATGCATTTTTCCTATATATTATAATTGTTTATGCATATTTATTTATTTTTTAAATATTATCATCGTGCACAAACACCGGAAGTTGAATAATATTCTTTTCTGTGACGACGGATGAACGGTGTCCGATTTGTCGTACGTGCGCACGTGAATAAAAGGAATATAACCGATACATATACCGCTTTTATATACAATACTATATACTACATCTATTTTAATTACATCCATGATGCAATATACATCACTGTCGTTTATATTAATATTATAAAAAATGAAAATCATAAACCATGTTTCGTCAGATATATTAAAGAATTCTCTGGTGCATAGTATTGCAATTATAGTATGTAGTTCAAAATGTTACCGCATTCGAGTCTAATAACTCTTATTACTATGTATTTGGAATTATCGTACGTAAATACTAAATTCAAGTATAGAAAAATGTTGTGTTTGCAAACTCGCAGTAATAGGATTAACACTATAGTCGTTTGTGTACCTATAGGTTATATATACATAATATTTTAAGCTCATTATTAACAAAAAATGCACTAATACATTTTAAACATTCTACATTTTTTCTACTGAACTATAGAATCCGTCCATTGTATTACATTTTTAAAATTATTTGGAATTTCTTTCGATTCGGGTACATTATTGATGCACCGTATTAGTGGTTTGTAAATATTTCATATGATATTTTTTATGGTCAACAATTGAAATAATTTTTATAATAATTTTTATTTTTTTGCTATACTAATGGTCTTTTAAATGTAGCAGTTTTCCAATGATTTAACCAATGATTTAACTTAACCCTGATTTAAGCATTACTTTTGTAATTTATTTTACGAAACAAATATCATATAGTATAAAGGTCACATATTTTATTGTTTCAAAAAATGTGAAAGCTTTCCAACATAATCAAAAAATATTTATGATATAATATATTTGTATACATACAAATTTACTCAAATTGTTCGTTAAAAAAAAGTTGAGAGACTCTAATTATAATATTTTGATAACTCTGTTTAATGTATTTGATGTATAATACATTAGTAGATTTTAACGATTAGCTTTTTTTTTATATTCCGTGTCTCCATTATCTTCTAAGTAGTTTATAAATACCATTAGGTATTATGGTTAATTTGAGAAACTATAATGCTGAAAAAACTTAAATACGCTTTTTTTCTGTTTTTATCTTACTTATTATTATTTTGTTTTCTATTCACCTTATTTTCTCCATCATTTTTCTTAACATCATAGACGAATCTGGATTTTATTTCAGAATATCAGTGACTAGGAATGCTCAATACTATACCGTTGGTATTTATAAAGAAAAACTTTACTAATTATATTGGAACACAAACCATCAGCTGCTGAACTGTTCAAAGTCTTATCGAATAATAATCTTAAAAGTTTTGCGAAAATTCGTATATTTAATAAAAAAAATTTGTTTAAAGCTTAAAAATTAAACCACACAAAAGGTTTTTGGTACCCATATACGAATTCAAAGAAAACAATAACTAAACACTACACGGATACTGCTAGTACAGTTTTGTTTCGACAACAACCGATATCAATCGATCTTTGTTTTTGTCTTTGAATTCGAAAACATTGATGCACCTATCTAAATAAGTTGATTTATAGTAGATATATATTGTAGGATACAATATTCTGAAGGAATTTTGGTTATGTAAACATTTTTATTAAGATTGGTAAACTTGTAGTATATCAAATTATAATGTGTATTTAATTTCGGAATTTTATTTTGTACATTTTATTAAGATAATAGATATACAATTTATATCTAGCACATGATCATAAAACTAATATATATATATATATTTATAATATAATGTATTGTATTAATTAAGCCGCATATTATATACAAGATATTTTATGCAAATGCAGTTTGTGGTGTTTGTTAAAAATATAAACAGTATTGTCGTTCAAAAAACGTTTCTTAATAAACTTTATGAAAATGGGAAACTGCAAATGCGTTTTCTGCTTCTTATCTCAATTCATCATGTGATATTAAATGTATGTATATTACCATCACATTCTGGTTGAATACTGTAGCAGTGTATCCTGTACTGGAAATTATTATTATTAAAGTCGCGATATTTTATTGGCGATCACATGGAAAAATACATAGTCATCCGTCTTGTGGTCTCTGAGAATTGTTTTCATTTTTATTGTGTACACCCCCGGCTTTGTTGGTCGACCGATCAGTATTTCGTCACATCAATTACAGCCCGCCCGCGTGCTGAAAATCGGATTATGATTGTCGGCCGCGGGATTCTCTGCTCATTTTCACTGTCGACAATGTTATAGTTTCACGCCTAAACAATCCCGGTCGTAGTGTATAGTATTATATTGTGCCCAATAATACCATGTAGCAACCAGTGCAGTGGCGTGCACCATAATATATTATACGTGCAGGTATGTATATATCGGTAACCGCTATTTGTTCTAGCCGAGAAACACTTATAGAAAATGATTTATGACCGTTTATGGATTTGTGAGCGCGTAACGATGATTTATTTTTGGTCTATACCTATACCGCCGATGTGCGCGGCCAGTGTACATCATGTATATATATGTATATATGAATGTGTGTGTTTCAGTGACGATGCGATAGGGTTGTGGGGTGTGTTGTTAGAGTTAGGCATACGTATAACCTGTGCCGAGGCGAGTGATTGATGAGTGAGGGGGTTGAGCGCCGCGACTTGCATGTGTGTACCACACCTCGCGGTCAGTGTTGGGAATTCGTGTTAACGTATTCGGCCACCCATAATGACAATCGGCTGGTGGTGGAGAGGAAAGGCGCGTCTGTTTTTTGACGTGACCCGGCGTGTAGCTTATGATTATATTATAATATAATATTAATATGCGTATAATACCTAATTAATAATAAGCAACAGACGGCGGCAGTCATCAATTGACGAATCTTAGGTATTTAATAGTATATTATTACGTTATGAATACCTACTATTGCCAACGCGGTGTATACTACGCCGAGACGAATGTTTTTAAATATATGCAATTCACTTACGAACCTCGTGTGATTATTTTTTTTTTTTTGTAAAGAAAAATATTCATTTACCTTTCTCCCCGCACATATATTATTATTATTTAATATTCCTGCCGTAGATTTTAACTTTTTTCCTTCTTTCCAACCCTTGTGTGGCCGTATTCCTTGTTTACCAACAACGTATTATGGAGAATGCCGCCTTTTGTTGACATAATAACGTAAATGGAGATTAAGTGCAAACTTCAAAATAATTTATCCAACGAAAGTCTCTTTTATACATATATTACGTATATATTTTTCGTCAATACGTCTTACAAAACTGACAATAACTGAATAAAATTACTAAATCCAATTTGCTCTGTTTAAAATATATAACGCGTTCTAAATCTTTAATAGTTTTTTGGCGTCAATAAATATAACTTTGTTATAGAGAATTCTTATTATATATAGTCAATACATTTTTACTTCTAACTTACTTAACTAATTATTATTTATCACAATTTTAAATCCACTTCATATATTTTTTTTGCATTCTGGTTTTTGTATCTTATTTGAATATACGTTTTTTACTTATGTTTATAATTCACTTTGTTTTATAATAATAAAATACTTTTTATTCGTATACATAGGTACCTGTTTAAAATATATGAACATTCATTGCATTACCATGCAAAATATTCTTGATTGTTTTTAAGATAACTTCGATGGGGAAAAAATATACCTTTTTAAATATATAGGTACATTTATAATATCGCAAGTATAAATTATGTAAATGTAATGGTTTACAGTTAAAAATAATATTACGTGTAAAATATATAATAAAATAACTAAGATACATTGTTAATCACGATGTCTGTATAGTATTTTATGTTAATATGCGATGTTCAAGTACCTACAAATATTTATTTTTACATTTTCTACAAACATGTTACAAATTCATGTATTATGGACATTGTTTTACATTTAAACTATATTTTAATCGATTATATTGTAACATGCAAAAAATTTTTGTACTCGTATATTGTACGAATTCACATGTTATTATATACATTCTACCAAGATATGTGTGGTGATGTGTTGAGTTCTCTTTAGACTTGATTATTGTATTTAATATTATTTCGAATAAAAATGTATGATTTATCTTTGGTGTGCAATCCTCCCAAGTGACGACCGAAAAAAATAGATTAAGAAAATAAATAACAGACAATAACGGACAATGAATTATGTTTTCGTGAATTTACCAGGACCGTTGTACACTTTGCACTCCAGGACATCAAGTTGGTTTGTGCGGACGTCGGTAAATAGCAAACGTGAAAATATGATTTATGTTTCGGTGGGTTTCAATTTTATTCTACTTCCCGGTAGTCAAGTTCAAGGGTGAGTGATTCATTATGTTTTTTCACTGCAGACCTCGCAGAAATTCTCATTTCCGACGGTTTCTCGATTTCCGGCCAACCGCGTGTTTGTGCGGCACAGTTAATTAGAAACTCTCTGCGCCATCTTTCGTGCGTATAAACAATGACGTTGTAATTTTGTTTCTATATATAATAATATGTATTGTAAAGTATGTGTCTCGACATATTTCGCTACCGATGCTGCTAATGTCTTAAGCTAAGTCTCGACTGCTGTGGTCTTTATATTATTTCTCGTGTGTACTGTATATTGCAGAATATAAGTACCGGGTTTTGGTTAAATATACGTCTCGTGGTCTTATATTAAATGCGCGTCAGTTGATTCGTTTTTCACATATAACTGAAATGCCAACAATGTAAATCTGTAAATCGTAATATAAAGTTTTAATAATATTGTTTGCTATCTTAAATACATTTTCTAATTATTTTATGATTTAAACGTACCTGTCATAATATGTCTGATCAGCAGAACTGCGTATGGCGTTATCGGGAAAAACAAATTGTGTGGTTCCAAAATGTGTTTGGCTATAAGTACGATCTTTGAAATATTATAGTTATGCGCGAGAACATATCATTGGTATTTTCTGGACATCGTATTCAATAAATATAAGAATTACACACACATACACACTATGCGATATTATTCTGCAGAGGTTTCCCAGCTGGAGATGAAATATCCTGCATTCTTCGTTGTAAAAACTTAATGTATCAACCTATATATGATACGACCAACAAATATCATATTTTAAACTGCGTCGTAAAATTGAATTCGAAAATAAAATCGTCGTAAAACCGATGAATTTTACCATGTACCTATACATAATAAAAGTTTAGTTTTCAATTTAAATTTCAAACACTAGTAGTTTATTGATCGACGTGTTTCTGTATTGTTTTAACGACCAATTTTTATAGTAGTTACTTATATAATATAATGTATTAACGCGTTGAGCATAATAACTGCTGAAAGATATACAGAATTACAATCGTATGCTATTAATGATAATCATCTTTTAATATTTCACTCGATCGTTCGGGTCACGTGTATCATATAACTCAAAATTATGCAATATTATTGGACTTTGTGGATGATGACAATATTAATTGTCTAGTATCAATCGGTCTGTGTTGCAACGGTGCATGAATTCCGGTTGAACTTTTGCATATATATATATATATATATATATATATAAGATGCAAAACGAACTTCCGTGTCACCGCATACATGGCGAATCAGCGTGCCAAGTATCGGTTTAGCGTTTGCTCCCGGTCTAATTAACACTGTAGACCGCAGAAGGGTGCAATCCCAGTTCCGGATAAACATTCTGTCACAGTAAGCCATGCACCGGGATCGAGCTAGCGTGTGTTGGATAATTGTCATCGATTGATTGCTGATGTGCATATGTCTAAATAACTGTAGTACATATAATTTAAAATATAATATGCACTATTATATTTGTTAGGTTAGACAAAGAATGAGATTCGAACGATCGCGTTGAATTCTACAATGGATAATATATATTTTCACAATGTTTATGACTCCGATAAAATAGCGTTGGCGTTAAGGTGACATATTTTAAAAATAATACAATTAAAGTGTACGGCAACTTAAATTTCAAAAGATATCGCTGAATTTACAGAATATATAATAGTAAAACAAATTATAACATATTTTTTCTATCATAATATATCATGTATCAACTACTTATACCTACATGTTAGTTTTTTTTTGAGTTCGATAAATAATTAAAAAAAATAAATCTTTAATAAACTATAATTTATTGACACTAAGCAAAGATTTGTTACACAATTTATGTGTCTAAAACACCGCTTGTATTCATATTTTGTTTTAAAGTTTGTCTAACGAAATATCAAAACTTTTAAAACTGATATACCTACTACAAATACCTACTTAAATTGAAAACTATTACTTATAAATTTGATCAATGATTATTTGATCATAAAAAAAACTAAAACAATAATAAATTAGTAAACTTTTTTAACGAAAATATAAGTATTAAAGTTTGTGGTCTGGCATGTTATAATAATATTATATAATAACAGAAAAATAAATTGTGCATGATATTTTGACGAGTTATTGTAACTCAGTATATACTCCTCCTGACATTGTTATTATTGTTATTATAATTATTATTGTAACTTTATAGGTGGGCATAACATGTTTGTATTTCGGCTGTTTGGTTAATTATAAATTATAATATACATATACATACAGACGGCGAGATATAACGTAAGACAGATACAGCCAACGAATCAAACCGTCACAAATATTATTGCGAGTAGGTACGTTGTTATTATAATATATATATATATATATATTATATATACAATACACCTATATGAGAATAATAGATTTATGGTTATCAGACTACGGCAATAATATTATTATTTTGTATAGTGACAGTCCGTATTACTGCGCTGACGTATCGCCTCGGGATACTTGTCTTATAATACGTTCACCGACCGCAGCTGCACGTATAGGTATACTCGTTATATACTCGTATATAACACTAAATTAATCCATTTTCGCACAAGTCGCTGACCTGTACTCGTCTGTTGAAGTCATGAGACTTAATAATAAGTACATATCTAATATCTAATGTATATAATATAATATTATATTTATTATAAATAAATCGAGCGTATAACCACCATTAATGGTTTAATTTTTAATTTTGTTCGTGTATTACATTCGTTATACATATATATAATATAGTTTTCAACTGGTAATATTTTTAATGACCTTCAAATTGACCATTGATTTTTCGTATAAATAATTTTCCGAGCAAAAAGTTTTAGTCAAAGACGATTTAAAATGTTCTTGCCATAGAATGACTTTTGAATGTTCCTTTGCATTATTTATTACAATTTTATATTTTTTTATAAGACTATATATTGAATCGACGACAACGACGACGACTGACTAAAATACGACAGCCTCTCCTTAATCGTCATCAGCAGAAACCCACGTGGGACGTATCCCAACGACTGGAGGTGTGTATGTTTTGTGGGTGTAGGGTTGTTCGCGAGGGGTTGTCATGGTCGGCAAACTTTATATCCTCGAAGCGGAGTCGCTATAGTAAATTATCAGCCGCTAGGCCGTGACTTTTGTGTGTTGCTGCAGGGGGGGTGATCAAAGCACCGGCACCTGCACCACCGCCAGAATAAAATGTCTGACTTCCGGCTCGACGTGTACATATACACACTGTCGTTTCCGTTAAGCCCACCCACACCCGCCGTCGCTGAATTTGCCATTCGAATTGGATGTATCACGGGAAACGCTTCGCGGGTAAGAACAAAAGCGCCTACGTTTTTGGTGTGTTTATATAGTGTGCGTATGTACATGAACGATAGTAATAATTCTTATATAATACACATAATATTACTATCGCAACAAACACGCCGGCTACCTACGCAAATCTCGGAACGTTGTCTTTCCGTTTCACGGTCGCATATAATAATATAACACACACGGGCGTGATACGTATAAAACAATAATCAAAAACTATATACTGTTTTATATGTTTAATACGTGTATTATATTCGTACGTGTATATTTATGTTGTACGCTTCGTGCAGTGTGTCTAGCAGTAAAAGGGAAAAGGGTATAGCACTCTCCTGCGTGTAATTGTGACGACCATACATTCGACTTTTGAAGACGCATACCGATCGTTAAGTGTGTGCGCGTGTAGGCGTATTTTATTCAACAATATTAATTCTCTTACACTGAAATCGTGTTTAGTGGACCGATTTTGGAACTTGAATTTTCTCTCGTTCAGTGGGATGAAAATAAATTAAGATGAATGTATACATAAACATAGTATAAAACATAATGTTATATTCAGTTGAAAGGACGGTCTTGAAATAATTTCATCGTTTTAAGCTCTTTGGATCTATAATTATAATAGGTATCAGCTATTATTCATATATTTTATAAATACTCATATCTATATTGAGCAATCATTTGTAAGCCAAAAATATGATTTAAATTCAAAGTATCAGGACCTAGTATTTTAAATTATAAACCCGTGTAATTTTGATAAAATTAATTACATTTTTTGTATTTTTTTTTTTATAAGCACGCAACACTATACGTTTGCGTCAAAACCGATCAAGTTTTTAATGAACCGTTATTATCTATTTATAATCGTTGTGATCATCTGTAATATATTTGTTATGTATTCATGTCTGGTCATTTACGAGTCACTTACTGCACTGCACGTAACCTTTTCATACGTCTGCAATTCGCAGAACGTTTAAGACACGATATAAAAAGTACTGTAATAAAGTGGGGAACAGCAACCGACCAGCAATTACCACTGACGATTTAGATGTGTACGACTAGTGAATGTTTCTAATATATGTGCATTGTCACGGTAATATTGTAACGTGTGATAGACAAAATTGAGATATCCATGTGAGACTTAAATAAAATGATTTTTTTCAACTTAAAAACTCGATATTTAAATATTTTAATATCTTAAAAACTGTAACATTTTTGAAAAATGTTTACATAATTTTAAGTCATCAAAAATAATATTGTTTAAAAAACGAAAACTATGCAGCCCCATTCCACTCGTCTAAAATTTAAATGATTATAACTATATTATTACTACTTAATCAACATTTTGATTTCTGTATATCAAAATTATACTACGAGAAAAATATTATTCCAAAATGTTAAGAACTCTTAAAGTAATAATGATAAGAAATAGTAATAATAATGTTTTAAAAAATGTTATTTTTAATGATTTAAAGTAAGAAAAAAAAAACTTAAATAACTATCGCAATAATAAATCTGGTGTGTTAAAATCGTCTGTATAATATAATTACCGACGAGCCGTTTAAATACAATTTATAATTATATAATATCATGGTTTATCACAGTGCATATTATAGCATAATATTATTATTATACCTAATATTATATATAAATCCACGAGACGTTCATCTAAATCGAAATACTTATATTAGTTATGCAACATATAATTTTGAAGTGGTATAATATAATTTCGTATATGTTTCGAATCGTTCTCCCGTCTTGTCTTAAATATATGTGTATTGAAAAATGACACAAACTTAACGTCAAATGTTTTACGTACGAATCGCCTTCCATGCATAATATATTATGACGTGTTATAAATAAGTATTAATGCATGTGCGTTTATACATATATTAGAGGTATACGAGAATTATGAGGGATAAAAATTGAAAAATTACTCATATTATTTAAAATGTTACTCTGTATATGCTAAGAAAATTCTATTATTCTTATGTTTTCCATTACCATTTTTTATGGCCGTTATTCTGAGAAAATATTTTTCATTAGACATAATATAATATATATATATATATATATATATATATATTAAATACACCAACACAATATTATAAAACACGAGTTCTTTTAAAAAATATAAAAGTAAGGTCATTAAGTTTCGTTAAAAGGGTAAAAGTTTGTTTGGTCTTAATAAGATTTAATTATTTTGTTTTAAATAAAAATTATAGTATTACACGCACGATGTTAGTTAAAAATTAACTTATAATATATTTTAAATTATTGTACACATTATGTACCATTTAAATCTATTATTTTTTGAATTAATATTTTTAGTTTTTAATATCTCATTATTTACTACCTACATGATGGCTAATAACAATATAACAACCGTCGTGGTTCAAACTTTGTTCAATATATATTGTTGTTGTTTTTTTTTTTTTTTGTTTGGCTTTTGTTTAATTCGATAAAAGTTTGTCTGAAATCGAATAAGTGTTTAAAGCTTTTAAGTCGTGTGACTTTCGTTGTATTTGTTTTTTTCGGACCTTTCGAAATGAAATAGTATTGTAATCCAAAATATAGCTGTTCGGTATAGGTAACATGGGGATTACGCGGCTTAGCGGTGCGTATTGCTTTGCACCAAAATTATAGCGGGTTATCCCGCAGCAGGTAAACGTGCTAATAGTTTCATTTATCGATTCAGAAATTACGGTTGCCTTGAGATACATTTTTCGTCTTCGGATTGGAGATTTTTAGCGAGAAAATCTGCTTTCGGTATTATATTATTTAGCCTTGCTTCGTCGCCCAAAGTGCAGATTTGCCGCAAAAAAAAAGCACAACAGTAATACTAACAATAACAAAATAACGACAAAATAACATCCGGTCTGATACAGTTTTCACTAATGACGATCGGACGCGCGAGGCTCTATATTGATTATATTGTAGCTTCGTATAAATCACTTAGGGACTGTGACGCGAGCGTGTTTTTATATACGTATTATCATTATTACAACTATATTCGCTCAGTTGGCGTATATATACAGTAAATCACACATAATAGCAATGTATAAATGTTTCGTTTCGACCGTCCACAGTACTATACTATAGCTATTCGAGTAGCTATTATTGCTGTTATAATATTATATGTTTCAATACGAGGTGAGTATAGAGCAACGGTTTGATACAATGTGTATATTATATTCAAATTCGATTTCAAATAGGCATTCGCACTCTGTATAATGCGTGTATTATACATATATTATATTATGTATACGTCTAACGTTCTAAGCAGCTCGCCGGTTGAATACGTAAACGATCGCGAAATCATTACGAATTGATGAGCAGAGAAAAATGCCTCGTAGTATACTCTTGGAAAAATCGTGTTACTTTCGGCGTGTATGTATAGGTCGTTACGATGAAAGCAATAGGACATCGCGTAGTCCGACCGAAATAACTCCACGTCATCGAAATCCCGGAAAACGTTACGAAACACTGCACGGAAAAAGGAAAAAACCTTTAGGGACGAAGTTCCATCACGTCTCGAACCTCATTAGTAGCGAGTCCCTCGGCCAAAAATGTGTACGCCGTTGAATTAACTCCTAATGAAATCTCAGCGATCCTTCCGCCCTGCAAATACGTCTACCAGTCTATGAACCAGCACAGTACGTCTGAGCACATACGAATGGTTCGAAATTAGTTTTGATTATAGAAAAAAAAAAAGTTTAAAACTCGGCCCTGTGTCCTGTGGTGCACTCGACTTTTCTTTCTCAAAAATTTCATAGTAAACGAAAACTCTAAATTTACTTTCGTCGGTTCAGCAATAGAAATATTAAAGAAAGAATCTATATCATTTTTGTTATAAAATTACATTTTTACTTATTAATTAGGTCACGCTGAAGCCCTAAAACCAAAAATCTTACAATATTATAATATAGTGTTATAGTGTACCTACTGTTTTTATAATAATTATTGCATTGTGCATAGAAGTTATTAGCGTTCAAATATATATATTGATCGTAGCAATAACTAATATTTTGAATGGTATTATTTGTCTGATATAAATTTTACTTATGAAAAGCTATGTCGAAATACAACGTATTTGTAGTCAACAAATCACGGCCATATTTTGTCATTTACAATTAACCTACATAATTCAACGCAAGATAAAACAAAAATACGATATGTCATGCACTTAAAAATTAAAAAAAAAAAAAATGCTAAAATGCATTAAGATAATTTTATTGACATACCAACAAAATATGTCAAATGATAATACTAAAAATTTTAAGTAGACTTTTACCGAGATAATGTGTGTCTTATATTTTGTTTTTGAGAACTTATGCTCGTATATATTGATCTGTGATAAGATGATTAATCCAATGACATTTCAGACGCGATAATTATCGAATCCTTTAGACTTATATATATAATAATAATAATTAAAATTAAGAATATAAAATTAATAGTTGTGCTTCATCAAAAAAGTTAAATAACGTTTGCGCGAGCGTATTCATGACAGTGTTTCATTTTTGCAGGCCAGACATGAGGGAACAACTACGGTTAGAGTCGCTTACGACCTTCCCGCGTACGTCTCGGCCAAAGCTGCCACTGCCGTCGTCGTCCGACCGTCGCTGACACTGCTGATATCGCGCCGTTACCACAACAACATTAACGCGCCCGACCAGTGACCTCCACCAACACAAAAATAACAACTGTGTCGAGTGCCAACATCGCCGCAAAAGTCACCCTCCATCAACGATGAAAATCGCGTCGTACCTTTACCGCCGCAAGTCGGCACTACTCAAAGGCCTGGTGCTCGGATGCACCGTCTGGTTGACGGTCACCGTTTTGCTCTTCATGGAGGACAGGCGAATCACGCCCGCGTCCAACGACCTGTCCGCCGCCGGCGCTTATCAGCAACAGCAACCGGTGGCGGCGGCGCAGCGGCGCGTGCCCGACGACTCGGACGTCGACAACAGGTTGCTGGACGACGAGTTCCCGCTGGAGGGCGGTGTCGAACAGCAGCCGGCCGCCCCGGTGATCGTCCCGCAGCAGACCAGGACGTCGTCGAGAAGGTCCCAAGCCGGTGCCGCGGCCGCGGGGCTCCAGAACGGCGAAGGGGTCCTGCCGCAGCCCAACAGGGGTGGCGCCGAAGACGAGGGCCGTAAATCGTACGGCGAAATGGGCAAACCGGTCGTGTTGCCCGCCAACCTGACGGCCGACGTCAAGAAGCTCGTCGACGAGGGCTGGAAGAACAACGCGTTCAACCAGTACGCTAGTGATCTCATATCGCTGCACAGATCGTTGCCAGATCCCAGGGACGAATGGTGAGTGGCCTTCTCGTATAAACTTATAGACTATATTATATTATAACATTAGATTATACCTATGAAATAAACGTCACTGCGATGCATTGAGTATTATTGATGCGACACATTATGATTTTTCAAAATTTTTTGCCGTATTGCATACGCTAAAAAAACCGTTTTTGAGTAGGTATTATTGAGTTCTTACGACAGCTTAGGACCGTGTGTGTGACGCTTAATATTTCGTTTCAATCCGCCAGTACATTTTTTTTTACGACTTTGAGAAATTGAAATGCGACAGAGTTTATTCCGATAGTAATCCTATTTTTATGTACTACACTACTATATGGTCTTAAAATGACGTAAAAATCTAAACATTTGAATGGCGAAAGAAAAACAATTCTCTTCAAAGTTATTGACATTTTATTTTATTTTGTTATCCAAATTCGCATTATACCGTTTTTAGGTCATTATTTGTTCTTAAATGTATGCGTACTGCTGGTTATCACTTAAAATCATGTTCCTAGTTTCTAAATCACGTTATAATTGCTCATTAACTTAAAATATTTAATTTTATTATGCATGTATTGTCATTATTTTGTTAGAAGGTATGTACAGATAAAAGTGTATTTCTTAAATTGTTATGTATTCTAAAAATCGTGTAGTTTTTAGCTTAAAAATTACTGATATTTTTCAGTATTTATTTCCAATTAAATGTCATCGTAATTATTATAAATAATGTAAACTATTAAGTTAAAATACAGATCTAAAGAAAATTCTCTCATACCATGACATTTATCATTATTCATTAAAATAACTATTAAAAATAACGACCTATATCACTTTACATATTTTGATAACAGAGACTAAAACAAGAATAGTCATTGTCAGTCACAGAAAATCAATATTAAATAAATTGAATAAAAGTCTCAAAGTATTAGGGGCATGTATATGATATAATTCCTCTATTTATCGTAAAAACACCGTATAACACTCTTCAAAATTATTGTTTCGAACACCAGCCAACTTCATTATTTTATTATTACCTATTATTATTTGAGTTAAATCGACTAAAGTCAAAAATCCGTCGAGTATAATATGTTAAGTAGGTAGGAATAAAGTTGCTAGAACCTTAAAACCATTATTTTTTACGTTTACACAGACACCTATCACAAACTATATAATATGATTATACATATAACGTCCGAACGTGAACTTGGAGACTTTATTTTATTTCCACCATCGTAACCAATCCTTTTAGCGGAGCCTTATGGATTTAAAAATAAACATATTTATTCACTTTGGATTATGTGCATTTAATTCCGAGGATTAGAGTTTAAAGTAGTTATATGTATACTCGTATACAATCATAATATATTATATATATATATACTTCTCTACTACATTTGACAAAACTTTTATGATACTTTAATTGCATTTATTTAACGCTTATCGATATAGCTCAAGGCTTATTGAAATTAAAATTTCTTGATAGTTAATGTATTTTCTTTTTTAACTAATATATTTAACATTTAATTTTTCTCCCAGCTATTAAGAATACAAAAAAAAAATTTAGACAGTTACCATAATCTATATTTGCAGACGTTAGAACGATTCATGATAGCAGCAGTTACAACCATTAGCCATTTAATTTATTTTAAATGTTTATTTTTTACAACAAAAACTGCCAAATAGTATGTATTGAATAAATATTTAATAATTTCTAAAAAATATATTCAAATAAATATTTTTGAATTTTAAGAGGAATAAGGCTCGCTGTTGATACACACAATATATGAATACACAACGTAGGTGAACACAGGTTATATAGATTTGTATAATTATCATTTATAAATGTATATGTATTATGTACTGTAGGTATATATATAATCATCACTTTAAAAACGAGTAAGACTTCAGTTGTCTCTCTATATGTCTCTCATATAAAGCCAACAAGGTAAAAATACACAATATACATGGTTATTCACTAAGCATGCTCATCCTTATTTTATCCTTTAATAATGGATTTATTCAAATTTTATTTTTTGGAATTCTCAAGTAGATATACTTACCTCATTTTCAAATATTTAGGTTCTTTTAAACCATTTAAAGAGGGTTCTGTAGTGATATAAATTTGTTTTTTTCTCATAAGAAACACCGTTTTTTTTTACTGTAATTTTTTTTTATTAAATTTGTATTATGAAAATGTTTATTTAAATCAAAGTTATTTAATTTTTAATTTAGTAGCTATTTATTATACTCTGGCAGTTTTTATAAATGATAAATGTAAAAAAATAGGGTTAGCTTTATGTTTGGCGAATCTAGAATCACCTTTTTTTGTATTGAATGGAAAATGTATGTTATATCATAATTATATTATACAACTATGAATATTATATTATTTTTATTATTAAGTCTTGGCGCATTCTGTAAATAACAAAAAATTGTTAACTCAACTTACCTATATAATTTTGTCAATTTCTGACTTTTATAATTGTTGTTCATTGCAGTAAATTCTGTATAATTTCTAATCGATTTAGACGTCACCATATTATATCTTATAGATATTATATTTTTGGAAACAACGAAGTTATAGAAACTTCCTAATAACTGTTATTGGTTTATTACAATTTTCTAGAGAAGTACAGGGAATATTGATAATATAGTTCTGAAGTACCACGTGTGTTCAGTTTCCGAGTGATATAATAACATTATTATAGTAGTTACGTGAATCTTTTAAACCATTTTGTACCAATATGAAGTATTATTTGAAAAAAAAAACTCTTATATGTGGGCATATTAATACCACTATAGTTTCCCTTACTAAATTTGAAATATCGGCGATTTGAGTAATTAATTTATGCTCGTGGGATCAATAAATTTAATTAAACTATATTCTAGTTGCATCTATTTTAATTTAAAAACGCATTCGAATAACATACAATAGTCTGGCTATGATATATTAATAATACTATTAAATTATGTGAGCAAACAAAGCATTCAGCAATACAAATAATACAATATTATAACATTTAACAAGTTCAAGTTATCTTTATAACATGTACTAATTTAAAACATTTAAAGAACGTTTTATGTCGATTAAAACTAAGTAGAATAGTTTATAATAAAATATACAACGTCTTTATTTCGTTCTAACTTATAATATACTGTTTAGTATTTAATTAATATTATCATCAATGAAATGAATACTATAGGTACGGCTTCGTGTCGCGCTAGATGAGTTAAATGTTATATTATAAAATGGTGACAAATTTCTCATGTGAGATCATGTGTTTTACTGAACGTTCTACGAAGCAAGTAGGTTCACGTGAAATGACTAATGGAGGAGAAATTATTATGACTGCGTCTTAAGGTAAAATATGTGTATAATACTGAGAGCAAGAAAGATATTAATACATTATTGTACCTACATCATACTTATTGCATACGTAGCTACATAATATTATTATGAGCTACATGTTTTGTAGCGCTATAGTTGAGTCATCATCGAACTATACAAAATGAAATATAATCTTTATTACTGACTTAACCAACCGCACCTGCCAACTATATTATATACTTATTTATATAGTAATTTTAAATGTTTCTTCCATAGTAATTAATGATTATCGAATACTATTTATCGCCGTGTATGGCAATTATATTTTTTTGATACTTTTGATTGAAATTGAATATCTTTACCAATGCAAGTAATAAAAACCGAACGTTATTACTTATAAATATCAGTTTTTACGATGACCATACGAATAGGAACTATATGCAATATGCTATATATGGACTATATACAGTTTTTACTGGACTTAGTTGAGAATAGTATTGATTTCTTATTTTAAAAATATTGTATATTATATACATTTGGTGTACAACATTTTATCTCCTTCGGTTTTCGCCTCGGGAATTGTCAAAAACTTTGATTTCGCATCAGTTCTACTAGGTATACGGATTTAAATTCATTCGTTGACGATTATTACGACTAGAGAATATATATTTTCAATGATTAAAGAATATTGTAGAATATATAGATATTTTACATTTTAAAGTTTGTTTTGTTTTACACAAAATTATTTAATTTTGGTAATCTAAAATATAATATAATAAAATAGTTTTGACAGATTACACATAATGATTTAATATTACAAATACGTATTCTTAATTTTGTCATTATAATACAAAATGTTATCTATTTATAGGTTTTCTTGATCGGTTAAAAAGAATTTTCGTTCTCGATCTTTTGAAATTTAACTTTTGATATATTTATATTATTTTCATCTTTATATTTTCAATAGTTGTCTTCAATCTTATATATTTTTTAATTTAAAGCAAACTTTACTCCAGTAAAATTGAAAACATTTATCTATATTATAAAAAAGTAGTATATATTTTTTTTATTTATTAAGTTTTTCTCCCATTATATGATTAAGTAACTTCTGCTTTTACCATTGTATATATTATATTTAATTTATAACCGATGATGAAGTAAGTCCCTTTTCTTAGAAAAAAGGATTAGTCTAAATAAGTTAATAATAATCTATATGGTATACGTTGCTTTAAAAAATAGTTTTTCCAGTAATTTATCATACAGACTTTAATTTCTTTTTCTGTAGGATTGTCAAAGAAATCCTCTTGGATTTATATTATATTAAAAATATATTTTTCATCTGTTGTATAAAGTCTGGAATGATGAAATTTCTATTTGTATTTAAAATGTAATCAAATGAAAAGTAATTATTTTTCTTACATTTCTTAAGAAATCAAATCCATTGAAAGTGGCCTAACCATAAATCGTTTAATAAAAAATGCTAATTATAATATGTACGCATTTATTTTCCCGCAAATTAATCGTATAAAAATGAATTACGTATTTATTGTAATCATTATCCAGTACATTAATAACTACGTTTGTATTTTTGTTTATGGATTGCACTTATTGGTGTATTTTGCTAATTATTTATTGATTCATTATGTTTTCAGTAAAAATACCTATGTGTTGTAAAGGTGTATGTAAATCGAAAAATATATTTATTATCGAATATTAGGAATGTGATACATAATATGTACAGTTTTTGTCTATGCTGTATATTATGTAATATAATACCCATTGTATTTGGTGTTTGTAAATGATCTTCTATTTGTTTTACGACGGTGACCTACAACGATAAATTTTAATGATATCATATTTTAAGCAAACTTAACAAAAATGTGTGTACTAACCATTATCGTTAAATGTTCTTTAAAGAAAAGTAATGATAGATTTAAAACTATTATGGTATGAGTATAATATAGGCAAGTACTCGCATTGTACCTCATTATACGTTGCGCCAATTATAAATTTATAATATTGTCTAATACGTATGGACATATTAGTTTTATGAATTCGGTAAAATAAAAATAAAATTATTTTGATTAAGTCTATCGGCGTGTATAAAATTGGAAGACTGATTGAAGAGTGTCAGAACAGCTCAACGCACAAAATTATTATATTAGGAAAATATTTTTCGTGATAAAATAATAAAAACTAAATCTGTTGTAGACAGGTAATTATATGCATATTATTAACCATATTGATATTATAATAGGTAACTAATAACTGTTATTATATTTAATCAAAAGTTCTGCTTTTCTAAACGTTTTTAAATACTTTTCAATAAAGCTTGTGGGCACAGTTATTAGAAACTAAACCAATTTCAGCTCTGTAATCGTATAATCATTATTGAATTTCGAACTCATCAACATCAGTTTTTGAAAAAGGGCATAGTTATTTTCAAAAAATGTATATTTTTTAATAATAATAGTTTATATTTTATTATTTTTTTATATTTTCCATTGGTTTAAATTAAATTAACCCTACATATTTTATTAATAATTACTAATAATTATAATATTGTCGTCAAATTTAGATTAATAATAAACTTTATATAATTTAAATAATAATATAATAGATTATGGAAATGTTGATATTTATTCTTAATGAATTTGATGAGACATTATGCATATAATTTGGTATATTAAATGCTATGCCTATTTTTGTATATCAATGCTAAAACCTACCCCACAAAAAAATATAAAGACGATTTTTTTGTTTTTGGATTTTTAAGAGTTAGGTACTTATATATTGGCCAGTTTGGTTTAATAATACCACGATAGTTAAAATAACATTACATTTTTGTAGATTTAAACTATTCTTCCGCACAGTGTAATACACATTTTATAGCTGCGCTCATATCATACACGTCAACCATATCATATTAATATAGGTGTATATATATATATAATATGTATATTGAAAGTACGCACAGATCGCTGGTACAGTGCCGCATGTATATGTACCTATAATACTATAATATCGTATAAAGACGATTTCGTGTATTGTATTGCCGGCAGTCGACTCGACGCGTTTTCTGAATATATTATATTTAAGAAGCTACGCGGGATTTTACCAGAATCGAGGTGTGGCGTTATAGTACGCGGTAGAGGATTATACTCTGGGCAACAATATAATAATACAGTTCCATTGTTATGTGTTGTAGAAGTATATCTACTTGTATACACACGAATAATGTGTATACGGCAATAGTGATAGTGTTCACGTTCCGAGTTACCTAGTTGAACGTACTTGCTAACAGTTATGGCATTATTATAGATAAATGCAGAGTGTGCGTTTGCAGCCTGTGCATGCGCGTGCGTGCATGTAAACAAATTAAACTAACGCATGTTCGCGTAGTTGGATATGCCACGTCGGATTACACGCATTCGGTATATGAAGTTCTAAGTGTCCCATATTTAGTTTTAATCAAATTCCATCACAATGCGAAGTATTGTTGCCGCCGCGATGCACACTCTATACACTCTACAGGATGTCCCGCCGACTATCCGTCGCCTACCCCCTCCGCATCATGACAATTTTTTTCTCAACTCTTTTACCTTTTCTCTTTGATGAATTTCGTTTGAACTTACTTTTTTGCGAGTACGATGGTCACACGATATAATCACTTTATGATGGTTAATTGTTTTCTCCTCTTATTTTCTTCTTTTAGTTCCTATCTAATAAATCGACAATTGTCACTATTTTTATTTTATGCATGAGTTTTCGTAAAGTCGTTAATTTACAAGACTCGATACGTGATGTTTATATTATACATTATGTGTTCTTCGTGTCACAAAATATTATGATAATATTCGATAACATAATTATTAATTTACGTTCATCTACAGTCTGATTTCATTCTTCAATATTATAGTAAATATTGATCTATTATCAAATTTAAAACTTAAATATTTATTCCTATAAATAATATATATTTATATATTTCCCATTTATTTTAAAACGAATTTATGTCTTGTAATTGTATATTATAAAATATGATAAAAATTAATTTGATTAAAAAATCCCTTAAATTTATAACTTCGGAATAGTGGTGATGAATATTGGTAAAGTAATAAAACAACTAACCCACCAACCAAAACACATGATCATGGGTTTTTATTATAAATTGGTGATAAAATAATGAATAAATAATTGTACGTATAATGTATATATTATGGTATATTTATAACGTTTATTTACGTTATGCGTATATGTAAATTTGATAGAATCTATTAATATTTAATGGAAATTAATGACATAATTTAAAATAAAAAAATATAATTATGAAATTATTAATAAAAATGATTAAAAATAAATAAATAAATAATAAATAATCTAGCAAAAAAAGTAATTACTGTATAGTTTAGCACAAATGAATAGCCTGTATACTTGTTTACTAACGTATAATAAGAACTCTCGAGTCTTTGATTACGTACCTAGCTTAGTGAGTTATTTATTTGCATAAACGGCCAGTGTTATGTTTAAATCATCATATAATTTGCTTATTCTAATTGTGTATTGACTGACTTAGGTTTTAGATAAAAATAATAGGTGCTAATAATAATTAAGTGATAAAATTTTCGTACTCTTATGGTGTTTTATATTATAAACTAGACTTATATACTTTTTCGTAAATCGCTAGGATGACCTTTTTCCCTTACACACTTTGTTGATTCCTTCGAAAATGTTATCTTGAATGCTTTTTAAACCTTTATTAATTAAAATAATTTTTTATTTTTGGGTTGCCATGAAAATTATAAAACACTCGACAATTTTTTAATATTATATTATCGTTATAATATTATATTAAGTTAGTATATTTTTTAATTTTTGGATAACAAGCAAGTTAGTTATTATGTTGAATAGTATTTTTAGTATTTATATTGAGCAATAAAATACTTTTATAAAATTGTGTGATTCTTTGAAGTATATAATTACTATAGATGCTTATAGTATATAATATATTGTTTAATGCTTCCACTGTTTATTACTAATTGTGCAAACTTATCATATCGCCAGACTGAGCACCACTCAATAATTGTGTGTGTATTTAATTCTCATTTTTAAATTGGCGACTCGTAAAAACAACCATCTTATAAATTATAATATGAACAAAATAAACATAATGATTAAAACAATAATTATTTATTGTTTTGTAACAACGATTTTCTTTTGTTGACTTCTGCTGTATGTGTATGTATGTACGTATTAGGTGTAGACGAGGATATATATGTTAAAAATAATAACGAATTTCATATTTTAAATCGTTTCTAGTTGTAATGTGTTCCGAATAATATGACTAATCAATAGTTTTCAGAGCGATTCGACAATACGACAGCGCTGTTTGTGGTTTTCGTCACTGTCGTCAATGTGATTTATAATTTGATCTATTCTTCGTATAATACTGGATAAATTATATAATAATTTATAGTTACTGTTTTACAGTTTGTGTTCAAAAAAATATGGCAATATATAATGTATCTATATAATTCTTACGAACGAAACCAAACATCAAAACGATATCAACATTTTAAAATATAATTATTATTATTATTATTATTATTATATACTTCATTATTATCATGTCCCATATGGTAACATCCATAAGGTGGGAGGATTATAATTTTCTCTTTTATCGTGCTCCTTTCCACCCACGAATCAACTACGTGGGCGTGCAGTACACGTGGTTTACGCGACAATTTTTATAAGCGATACGATTATAGGTATAATAATATATTATGCTCGTGTAATGAATCTGGTTTATAGGATTGCCTTAACGCGAGCGCAATTTTTTATACGTTTTTATTCGAGTAGTACTTTTTTTCACTTTACACACACACACGTGGACACGTAAAATATATTAACGGAATACAGCATAGGTGAGAGTATTATACTTATTCGCTGTTGACCGCGGTCGCGTTGTTCAACACACGTCTATTTGGAATGAATCATTAATGTAATGTTATCGTACTAGAATTAATATATAATGGTTTTAAACGTAGATAAACCCTTCTGTAATTAACCCATTATATTGTCAACGGTTTTTTTTTATATATATAAGCCATACTATAGCTCATCTCCAATGACGTTGCCCTTGATAAATTAAATAATCCCAGTTGATTTACCCTGTATTGAAATCGTATACAATTATAATGACTATTACAGTATATGTGTACTAAGTTTTACAACATTCCAACCGAGATATATCTAACAATTTCCATTTGTATCCGTTTTTGTTTATTACTCACATTGATCCCCTCAGGGAGATGAATTGTGGGAAATTCTTTCTTAGTTGGTCTCTACATCATAAAAGGAAACTACTAACCAAATGTTATACTCATAGCTTCAGCTGCAGCTTCAACTAGGCGATAATGAATCAGTGAGTCATGTTATTTTACGCACATACTCATACATAGATATATATATATTTATTTATAGTTATGTTCTATATATCTTAATATCATAAAATACCATGGAAGTACGAAATAAATACATTATTAGTATAATAATTATTATTGTTGTTTGTGATAAAATATTTTTCAAATAATGGCAATGTAATACCAGTACTTATATCAATATACCAGCTATAGGTGCCCTACCTATATAGAATATGTACATACGTTTCAACTGGGAAAAAATAAAATTATTCATAAATATGTCAATTCATGTTTAAATAAAAATAATTTCCATAAACTAACTAAATGTGTAAATATTATTATAATTATTTCGTAATATTCTCGACTTTATGTTAGTAATATTCATTTACTTATGTATATAATATACCAGGTACCTTTTATATTTTTATATAATTTTGAACTAACTATTTTTTTATATTTATTATATAAAATTCACAATAAGGCAAAGAGGCAGTGTTCAGTTTTACAATTTAACAATAAAAAAAAAAAAAATAATAATATTACATTTTACAATAATGATCAGAATTTTAATCTTCAGTAAATACATACAGTCATACCGCTGTATAGTTTATATATATAACCATATTACTGTATATTATAATAAATTACTTTAATTTATTCCTATTTCCTATACTTAGATAATAATGTAACATATTAGGTGTAGATTCGTAATTAAATTTACATAGAAGGAAGTACAGAGATTTAATAATGTTTAAATTCCAAATTATTACTGAGTTTAAATTTTAGGAGTTCTATGACCTTCGACAAAAACGCATACCTACCTAATCTCAATAAGTAGTTTGAATATAATAATTCCAACTACTGTGTTAATATTAACATACACTTATATTACTGAAAGTATAAAACGCAGGCGGTATATATATATATATTTTAAATAATTTTCTTTAATATTTATACTCTATATACTAACAACCCGTGCTTATTTTAAGTTTTGACCTTCATATAATTTCACGTTGCATGTTAGTATTATTTACTTTGGATATTCGATGATATGAATTATCAACGAAACAAAAAATTATGTCAACAATATACTTCATACGTATTGTAATACATGTATATTTATTATTTATACACGTAATCGTTGGAATATTCATTTACATCCGGTTATAATCGTGGTTATGATAAATGTGTCGAAAAATTATTTCCCGCACATGTTTGAACATCTTATGGGCAATTTTTTTTCGAATCGTATTATATTATATTATATAGTTTCATTCTTTTTTTTATTTTATCTCGTCGACGCCCCGTGGCAATATGTATCAAATCTCGTGCTTTTGGAATATTTCCAAAGTATTTATTTATATAGGTTAAGAAAGTTAAGTTATCGATGTACCACACCTGCATTTATATATGTACAATGTACATACTATATATACATACGTATACATCACCTGTTAGAACCGCACTGCAAGCACACCGGAATTGAGAATGACCTCAGATGTGTATACAAAGTTGCAGCCGGTATATTATATTTATGTTTGATGTCCCTCTCTAGTGGTATGATAACATGCACGATGCACTTTCTCCTCTATAAGCCGTCACGCGTGGATCCTTCGAACTTCCTCCAAACAACGGGTCATTCGACATTCCTAAACATGCATCAACGGGTCTTACCTGCAGTGTACATAATATATAATGTTATATGCAAGTACGAGTTGTTATCTCTATTCGTCGCGGTGTCGACGTCGCGTATAGCTTCCTTTATCTCCTCAAATATATTGATGTCACCCGTGGTGAAAGAGCTCTAGGAACAAATCGCAGTTCGTGCGAAACGTATATAAATATATATGTGGGCGGCACATCATATTCACTGTATATAACTATATTTTATATATCATATATGTATTATATGTCTGTACACGGACGATTTAGATATATTCAAGGTGGATACGCTATTATAGCCTCAAGGTGAAATTAACGGTTTACCGAAAATAAAATCTGAATAACTCGCGCGATTTATTTAAGTAAGTACTTATAATAATAGTATTTTTTTTTTATTATTTCATTTTGTTTTTACGCCCTGCGAGTACACAGCGGGAGATTATTATTACTATTATTATTTATTTTTTTTTTTTATTAATATTTCGACAAAAGTTGTCGGTGAATAATTTTCCAGAATGATTTCGTGACAATATATATATATATACATTATTCGTTGATTCGAATAATCGGGAGTTTATGTAGGTCTAGGACAAAAAAAGGAGTTTTTCCACCCCGAATTATTCCTGGACCGTAAAAAGTTTTTTTTTCATTTTGGAAATGTTTGAAATATTTTATTTTTCGCATCGTTAAAATTCTTTTCGGTATTTTTTAAACCCCATGCGCCCACTCAAATGTCTCTAAAATGTATAAAAATATATATGGCAATAAAAGCGAGCTAATAATAAAAACACAAAAACCAAGAACACGGCAATATAGAACAACGGTTTTGGTATCAAGTTACGCGCAGAGTATAATATAATATATATTATATAAAGTATTAAATTATTGTAGTTATATTATTGTCTAACTTATATGCTACGCAGTATTGAAAATGCAACAAACGTCCGCTGACATATAATATGGTAGGCTAAAATACAAAAAAAAAAACGTATCCAGATACAATCCATAATAATATTGTAGATAGCTCTTATTATGGTCTATTAAATGCGGAAAAAATATTGCCGGGGGCTCTCGTGGTTGCCTGTGCGCAATGTTGCGCTGTATAGTTTTTATAAAAAATATATATTATAAAATTCGTTTATGTAAATTAAAATTGCTTATGCTAATATCTTTACATTTATCGCCATTAAAGTCAACGGTCACATGTTTGTCATAAACATATGCATTCTTGTTTACAATTTTCTATAGGATTTAATGGCGATTAAACCTCGACGTTGTATGGTTTCTTTTGATATTGTCTGAATAACCATATATGCGCAAAATAATTATTATACGATGCTATTGTATAACATGCCATATACTCGTACTTTTTATAAGAATATTTATCATTACCATCTCAGTAGTGTCTTCACAATTTTTAATATTTTTATGCAATCACTTATTCAAAATGTCTATGAAGTTATAGGTATTATAATCAAATAGATATCGGTATATCTTTGAGTAAAGTATCTCGCCAATTGGCTATTTGTCGATTATTATTATTTTAACTAGGTATGATTTTTAAATTGTATATTATATATTATAACTTCACATGCCATTGCTTTTAATACATCAAAAACGGCAGTAACTATAAATTCACGTAAGATGAATTGCCACGTCTTTACAATTATACTTTTCATTTTTTTTTTATATATAACGAAAAATAAATAAACACCTATTCCACCGATTTTATAACTTTAACAAACTAAAAAAATGTATTATAATTTGAATAGCATAGTCCATAACATTAAACAAATTAAAAATAATAATATTTAAATAAATTTACTACTCGTAAAAGTGAATTTATTAATTACTGTCAAAATTTTTTTTATTGAATGCTATATAGTTACAGAGATAATATCTATAATAAAAAGATCAATATAGACTGTAAAAAATATGATTTTTTTATTCAACCGTCTTTATTTTTTCACGACTTCTATAATACAATTAAGTTTTTTTTTTATTTTATCGATGTATAACTAGTAACTACTAACTAGTGTTATATAATTTTGTTATTTTATTATATTTTTATAGAAATTATTGCAAAACAAGTTTATTAAATTTTAATTTTACGATATACAATTTCAATTGTAATTTTTGTATCATTTATTTTTATGAAATATTATATGTTTTGACAGTTTGACTTATTAATATATCTCTAGATATATCTGATGTAGGTGGTAAGCTATATTTTATCATTTGAACGATAAGAAACACAGTAAAACTAAATTTTGATGTCTAAAAACTAAAGCGTGAATTTCATTCTGTGAAATCGTAATCATATATTTATAAAAATGTCTTATTTTTTCCACGAATAAATGTTTATTATTGCTGGAGCTAATTTGCATTTATACCTACAGCATAGTACTTTACAAAAATATGTTTATCAAAAAAATTCAACCGTTATAGTTAATATTTATTTTGATAAATATTTGTGAAGGATAACAAATTTGATTTCGCGTTTCCGGCTACCATCGCGTATATTATTATGTACAACGACGCGCGTACTTACACAGAGAGCATTTATATAAGGGCGTATAATATATTATTGTTGCGTATAAAAACGTAGTCCGAATACAGTTGTTTTTTTTTAAAAATGTTTAACGCTACAACTGTCGAGCTCTACTCTATTGATATAATTTGATAATGATATACAATTCACTTGCATAAAATATTATATAGTTACCGCTTATACAATATAAATATGCATTATATACTATGTTAATATTTTAGGTAGGTATAGTCACTGTGTGTCGAAACAGCACCGGGTTTGGACACACTACGACGCGTAGTTACTCATTATCAGCTAAATATAATAAAAAATGGGTGGACAAGTAGAGTGGAGAAAAGAGTGCAGCGGTGTCGGTCTTTGAAACGAGGCGGAAGAGTGGTCGACCGAGTCAAAGGTCTGCCGGATTATTAATAACCGGTGACATTTTGATAACCCGATGCATAAATATATAAAATAATAATATGATCATCCTGGTGTTGACCCTCTTCTATGTATACGCATCATATACCTGCACTATATATAGTATAGTATCGCATATATCATATTATTTTGTATATGTATATAAATAATATATAAATATAGGTAGGTAGGTACTTGTCTTTTTCCGGTGACCGAAATACGACACTACCCGTCTCACCCTTCCACCTCCGACTCCTTGGTTAGGTTCTATTGGGTGCACCGTCGCCACGCAAAGGCCACTTAAAATTAAGTCGGACGAGAACTACGCTATATATATATAATATAAGCTCCGACATCTACGTAGGTCCTTTATATTAATGCGCGACGACGCGATCCTGCAAAAACCGTAACGAAAATATCATCAGACATTGCTATGTAGTTAATGTACGCGGACGGGACGAATAGGGGTGAGTTTATGTATATATGTATACGCGCGCACACACACATACACACAGTTTTTCCCGATCCCTATTGTACGATGGTTGTCGCCCATGACTTGGGTCTACACGCCGTATTGTTTTACGAGTCACCACTTTATAACACCACACCGTCGCGACCTTCCCTCCGCCATTCGCCTACGAGATATTAATCGAGTTTCTTATAAACGAAATGTTATCCTTATTTATAGGCCGTCTCCTGCCCGCACTACTGTCCTCTTTACGATTTTCCCTATCCTCCCGTCATCGGAATGAGCTGACTGTACAGTGTCCATGTACTGAACTGCTAATACCTATATAAAACACTGGTGATATTATATGGTGACATCATGACGACCTTTGTAAAACGTATTCCGTAGATCGAGTTTCATAAAAAAAAATTTAAAAAAAAAATAGCATATTTGTACTATTCCACGTACCCATCATTATGGTAATAAATCGACTTAGGTATAATGCGAATTTTTTAATGTAATATATTTTTTGTTAAATTAGTTTTTATATTTTTGAGAAAGAATTTATAAGTTAATGTAATTTAAAAAAATTACATCGTTATTCGTGAAGCAAAATATTTTACTAAAAATATTGTAGTTAAAATCCATCAAAGTTTGAAATAAACTATAAATTATTTAAAATAAAAAAATAAAACAATTTTAACAAAGTTAATGGGTTTCTCTCATTAAGATTCCATCCTTATAATATACAGACGTCTAGTATAATAAACAATTGTATATATATATATATATATATATATTGTACCTATATACATTAGATTTGGTTTTTCTTTTATTATTTTTATTTTATGATCGCATTTTATTTTTCGTTATAAATTTTTAATTTCGGACACGGGTTGGGTCGACCAAATTCTTAATGTGCAATCCATTACGTTAATGGCAGACCCTGTTAAGCGTATATATAGTGACCCCCCTCGAGTGTTTTGGTTTTTTAATTAAAAGAAAATATTATATTATGTATTGTTTTCTACGAGCTGAGCATGAAATCGCAATTTTTTTTAGAATATCTACCTACAGTATATTATATGTTAATACTATATATTTTATGTTGTCGTTTTTATTATACTGCCACTATATAATATTATATTTCAATAATAATTAAACATTCTATAGTTTATTGATATACTATTTTATAACACGTAAAATGCGATATAAAAAACATAGTTATACCTTATACTTCGCCGATAATAGCTGGTATGGTATAACATACTTTAATTGTGCTGATAGGAATTTATCGTATACATTCAGTAATAAAAATATTTATATATTTTTATTAATCATTATAGTCAGGTATGAATTTAATTTTCTACGACATGTGCGTCTATACAGTATTAAAGAGTTAATTATAATAGCAACTTTTAAATAGAATACCCTTTAGGACCTTTAACTTATTGCAACTCATTTTCCTCTAAAAAAAAAAAGATGAAATGTCGTTAAATTTGTTATAACCAGAAGATCCATTTGTGTAATAAGAGAAAATAAAATACGACAATTTTTTTCTGTGAAAAAATCATTAAGTAAAGTGAAAACACTATTCTTATTTTTTTCGTAAAAAAATATTAAATACTATTTCCACTTTTTCACTATGATTACTCAAATCAGTATTATTAAGAGTTGAATAAGTAAAACGTGGAATTTGGGTCTTAAAAATATTTGATTTTCGTTAATACATTAAAAAATATCATTTTATGTACAATATACATATATATATATTGTCCACGAATTCAAATAATATATTGTAATGATATTTCAAATAGATTTCCACAGTGGAAGAATCTCAGTTGACGAAGATCAGTGGGTTACATTCGATGACACTTATACTACTTACTGTTATAATTATATTGTACATCATATTTATTTAGTACGTAATACGCAGATGATGAAATTAAGACATATCGGTCTATGATTAAATTTGTAATATACACTTTGAGCATTCACACATTAAGTCCACACACACTATAATATAGAAGTTTACTTTCACAGAGCTATATTTCGTTTAATATACATTCAAACACGATAAATTGTCTACGATGCAGGTATCGCGTTGCTGGTTTAGCCTTATAAATGAGAACTGGGTGTAAAGAGCACCAGGATAAGATAAATTGCCTCCTCGGAGAACTTCAAATGACACATTTCTTGACACCTCGAATTTGAAAACTGTAACTCTGCAGCTTGTCGTTTCTTTGAATAGTATAATATTATACTACTATATATTATACAACTATTGAAATATTCTAAATTTATAATCCACGACGGCTATATTGAATTTATAAATGTGAAGTCGTCGATTTAATAATAATATAATATAGAAATATATAACTCTTTTTCGTTGAGTCTTAGTGAGTAAATTATTGTGTCAATATGTCATAAATATGTTCAATTTGTGCGTTACATAATCATACAATAAAACGTAGGTATTATTACATTAATAATATAACATATTAAAATTTATCACGAAAACCGGAAAACTAAACAAGTATAATACATTATAATATATACATTATTAAATGATGAGTGTTAAGTAATATATTTAGTGGGTTTTTGTTAAATTTATTATATGTATTTTGTTCGTTTGAATTCAGTATAAATTAGGTATTAATACAATAATATGGATAGTTATAAACAATAAATTTATGGCGAGTAATTTAGTTCTATGTACAAATTATCATAAAATTATTTCGAAATTATAAAACCTCTCTTAAATTTCGTGTCTAAAAATTTGACATGATGATTTTTAGTTTTTTAAATTCTAAATTTAAAAACAACATTTCATCGGGGTTTTAATTAGTGCTTCATCATTATTTATAAATTTCAAAAAATTCTAACTGATAGTATTTATTTAAATTTGTATTCAATTAATAATGTTAGTCATGTTTTTATTTTTATTTGTGTTACTATATTCTTTTAGAGGCATTGTATACAATTATAATTAGATTATCGTATTTGTTATGTTTATTTGTATACTTCTGCAAGTAACAATAAAACGAATTCGAATACACTCGGTATAGTTTAAACATGATGATAGTATATAAAATATTAGTGTAGGTATATAGGTATAAGATTTTTATATACCTAACCAAAATCCGTTATGATCATTATTATTCATCAATAATCACTTTGCCGCTGTCATCACTAATAATGATTATAATAGTCATAATAATTATAGGTCATGACATTTCTTCTATATTTTTTCGAAAATACCATGTTTTTTTTTATATATACCCCTATAATAATATATCGTAATATAATATTTTTGATGGTATTGCTATTGTCCCGTTATTACCAGACGACCACTGCGAAAGCAAAAACTACCGACAACAACGCCTGTTTATAAGTAAAACCTGTTCTGTAGTGGAATCGGAACAGTGGCACCTGACAACTTATCAAAACCGGATATCGATGAAACCATTATGTTTTTCTTCATTTTCAAACGGATGTACATATTAATGTATTTTTGCATAAATTAAAATATACAGGTATCAATACAATGATGAATGTCGTTTTATTATAGTACGTGTTGAAAACGCAGTATTTTAATAACAAAAATTCTGTTCATTGCTGCCGTATATAAATTGAATAACTTTAAAAGTGAATGAAATTTGATTATTCAACTTTTTAAGAAAATTAACATTTTTATTTTAAAAAATGTAGTAGTTTCTATAGTATAAACATATTTTATTAATCGCATATATTTTGATTTGAAATTGTTTTACATCTTTAAACTGTAGTGTGTTATTTGTACTGTAATGGATTTATTTTATGATTAAATAAAAATTTTCATGATTTTTACGTAATAATGTATACTGTAGGTATATATAATATTATAATTATTATTTGACACATTTATTTGTTGACCAAGTTTTTATCGAATTTCAATTCGAAATAATCGTTTTCTCAGTTAGTTTATATAAAAAGGAAAATTAGCTTTTGTACTTTTCTTATTATGCATAGGTATACTACGTGAATCTCATTATTGCTGTTCTAACTACCGGATGTTGTTGCTTAAATTATTTATTAAGCTTGCGGGTAGAGATTTCTACAAACGATAACTTTTACCGTGCACAATAAATACATGAATACTTATAAAATCATAATATCGTTTCAACCGATAAAATGCGTTTCTCGACCAATCAGCGTTTCAATTTTAAATATGAACTTAATATGTTATAATAACTGACTGTTGGAATTCTTGAACTGCTATTTATGTGCTCAAATGTTGTAATAACTCATTTGGTCTGTGATTTCCATAAAATATGGAAAATAATACAGGCAATTGTACCTACTTACTCTACCTATTATGACTTTTTCTTTTATCGTGACTACATTTATATTATTTATGTATTACAAGACTGACTTCTATACACAGCAAAAATAAGACCGTTAATAGCTTACGCATGCCTTGTATGAACAGCTACCACAAAAACAAAAATTAAAAAACTACAAACTCTTCAAAATAAATTTTTAGGAATAAAGCTCTCAAGGCCCTGTGGTTCATGAGAAACAAACAACTATTACTGATACGAGTCTACCATACCTATCTACTTGGATAATATAATAATTTAAAAATTTTCATGAAAAACTTAACAAAGCTGACGAAGCACTCCACTCCAAAATTGGCAGAAAAGCCACCAATCTAAGATTAAAACCACGACTACCACAAGACATCCTACTAGATCCCAAATAAAACACTTCAAACTCTAATTCAGACTCAGACTTATAAGCTAACCAAAATTAAAAATTCATTGTATTATTGTAAATACTATTGTAAACAAATTGTTAACATAATAATCATAAATTGTATTTAATTTCGAATTTAATATTGTAAAAATACCTGATGTATTGACACAATCAAATAAATAAATAAAAAAAAAAAAAGACTGACGTTTATTTTATTTTACATATCTTCAAATTATGAAACTTCATTGAATGTAGACGAATATAAATAATAATAGCTATGCATTTTTATTTTTTTTTTTAAATTATATATTTCTTTTTTCGTCGAAATATGTAGGTATACTAGGGCAACTGAAAATATGAAAATATTAAGATCCCTATTTGTTTGAAAAACATTTTATTTATAATTTAGTTTATTAGTTTTATTATTAAAAACTTGCTTATATACTAATTTATTCCTACTATATTCTGTTAAACAATTAAAATTAAAATTTCACATTTTGTAATGTTAAAGTAACTAATTTATCGCCATGGAAATAAATTATTATTATTTTTTTTTTATCCTGAGTTACATAAACAAAAAATATTACGGTTTATATGAATTGTAGATAAGTGCTATATTTAAAAAATGACATATATTGGTAAAAAAAAATACATTGACCATGAAACATTCTGTATAATTCAATTTCATACGAAATATAGCAATTCGTATTATATTGCAATAATTAAGCATCACCTCGCTAAAGAACATTAAAGTAATCTATAAATTAAAGTTTTTAAAATTATAAATTATTTTTTTTTTTTTTGTAACACAAGTTTGTTATAGTTATCTCATAATAAAACAACTACGATGTTTTTGAATAATCCTAAAAATATTTAAATACGATTTGTTGAATTGAATTTTATAGTATTTTATAATCAGGAAAACTCAGGAAAAAATAAAATAAAAACATTACTGAATCGGAATGGATTAAGTATGATAATGTGATATAAATTAATATAATACAGTATTTCTATTACCACCAAAATATTAAAAATTACAATTCATTAGTTAAATAGTTTTTGTTATTAGTTTGATTTATAGGTTTTAGTATATGCATCATTAAAACATTCCAAAAATAATTGATTTTTTCAAAACCACTGAAAACTCAAGTATTTTCGGCTGTCCGTATTATAACACGTTTATTATTTAAATCATCATAATATATAATGTTATGTTATGCTTATTAGTTTTCATTTATCACTATACACAGGAAATTCTATTTCACAGTTTACTATATAATGGCCAAGCGACTATGACTAATGACGTAAAACTCGCAGGGTTTCGATGTATATTTTAATAATTTATCTAATATTTCAAATTTATTATCTGCACGTTCGCTGTATAATATAGTTAAACGCGTCTCCCAAATCGACAACTAGTTAAAATAATAACGTAAATATTTACTCGTACGACCATAGCCATACCACCACGATGTCGACGAGTGTAGGCATATATTGGTAAATTATGTAATATTTAACTATTTAGATATGTATCATGCGACCTTGTCACGAGTCACGACCTAAAGTACATTACGCACGCACGATTACGCACAATATTCCATTTAACCCGTTTCCAATTACCTTATTGGGATTTTAATGATGTAAAACAATGTATTACCAGCAGCTCGTACCCATACGTGGTGAGATTATCGTAAAAGATTTTATCGGTTTCCGTCGAAATTATCCGCGCCCGCGTGTGTATTTCTAGTATTGGATCCCTATGGCTCGCACAAATCATCACAACGGACGTTACGCGATTTCCCTCGAACCATAATAATATCGTATACTGTGTGAGATTTACACCATCCCGTTTGCGAAATATTCTTCCGATTCTACGTAAATATAGATACATATTATGTACGGTCGCCGGCGTCCCTGCATACATATTATTATTATGAATATATCCTTTCTATACATACGCAATACGCATATATGAGTTTTGTGTTTATTTTATAGGGCAAATATATTTATACGACAATAATACAATATGTCATGTAATAATGTGTATTTTGCTTGAATGTATAAATTCGCCTTATACCTTTTACGAACGTACGTACGTATATGTATATATATATAGATATATATATATAAAATAACAATCCGAACGAAATTTAAGAGATACGCTTTAGGAATTGTCAGGGATATTGTGCGAGAGCTGCAAACTCGGTCCAACGGACGTCCGTATATATAATATATACATTATATATATATACGTTTGGTAGGTGTGTGCAAAGCTCATGCGATATTGCGCTGAGAATTTATGGCGTCTTTGATTTTATCGAAAACTAGAGGAGGAAAAAAATAGGAAAATCGCACACACACACCAATATATCAGGAACGCATTCGGTTAAGTGGACGTGCATTTTGGCGCACGTTACGCCGGCTCTGTCAATTATAACAGGTAAGTACGAACGCCCCCCACACGCGCGTGCTCGCGTTATATCATATTATGTACGTAATTCATACAAGCGTAAATTATAAAACGTGCTTGGAATTATAATATATTAATTCGTACATACACATATACATATTATATATATATTATATATTCGCGTGCGTGTAGCTTACGGGGCCGAGTTTTTGTCGGCATTTACGTGTATAGTGACTATACAGTGTATACATATACGAAAACGCCGATGATATTACACGTCGAACCCGAAACGGATTTTTACAAATCGGACGAGAGGCTCAAAACGCACGAAACGATTGGGATTTTCGTGTCCGTTTTTAATTAAACGTCATCGTCGCGCGTGATGATGTATTCATAAACCGCTCCCCGCGCGATAGGTCTCCGCGTGCATTGTTAAAAAACAGGTAGGTATAGGTACATAACCCTTTTTTTCGCGTCGATTTTTTTTTCTTCTATTTCGACCATAACTCACGCGAACCCCGAACACGGTCATCGCGTAATAGGTACATATCTCGCGGCCATTTTTGACGCGATCGGATTGGAATTCTAAATTTATAATCGCAGTCGTCCGATTGTACCTACATGTGTTACGCCACCTTGTCTAATATACTTTCGCGTCTATACCGCGATCGGCCGAATTCGATTTCTCTCGACTAGCGACCCATCACAAGCGTCGGGTCATAAACGTATTTAATACTGCACGCGATTATTATATGTGTGTACGAATTTATGATACACGCGTTATTTATTAAACGGACGGTAATGAGAAGGTTTCATTCACCGCAAACCGATACTCGTGGTAAAATATTATTATACGTTTTCACCGGGAACTCGCGAGGTTTTAACGGTCACCAGTCGCACATTGCGCATCCCGAGATGAGAAAATGGGAGAAAAAACAATATATAAATACAAATTATAAATACAATAATGATAATGGCAGAAACTCCAAAGAACCGACGCCGCCGCTGCCATAGTATTATAATTCGAAATCGTTACGCGCGTCCGATGTACTATCATTATTGCTACAGCGTACGGCGCGTAATGCGCGTTATTACGTGAACTTATTATACGCACGCAATCCTTTAACGCGTCACGCTGACAATTCGAAGTTAATAAATATGCATTAAACAACGGTTATTTCTTTTCTTATTTTTTTTTTTTTTTTTTAATTATACGCGAAAAAGATCACATTAATTTCTGCGATATTCCATTTAATGACTCCCATAAAATGTTACATAGATAATACAATTAATATATCCGTGGAAATTTATTATAGCCATCTGATCACAACGTATGATATTTTATCGCTCGACAATTCGTAGACGGCAGAGATAACGGCTTAGAACCTAACCTTGAGTCCATAAAACTATGCTTGAAACCTGCTCCGTAATGTGTTCTTTCATTAAAAATAAACCGCATGACGATCGGATGAATGATTTCCGAGATCATTGGCATCTAAGATTCGCACATGTGTTATTTAAGACGTATCCGTGTGCAATTTTCCTAGAATCTGATTGCAACGTTATTGCATTACCTACCTGGCTCAATTGTGAATCTAAACTATTCTGAGACCCTTCGAACGCACACAAAACATTTCATCAAAATCGATCCAGCTGTTTAGAGGAGTTTAGTGATACACGCACGTACAGAAAAATATAAAGATGATCAATAAATAATAAATAATAATATAAATAATACAATATACATATATATATATATATATATATATATATATATATATATATATAATATCTCATTATTTAAAAATGATTAGGTAATACGTATATTAATTTATGTAAAATATATAATTTTTTTCATTTAGTATGACTAATATTATTTATTTTGTTTAATCACAAGCCTGTTATTTTTCAATATTATAATGATTTATACGTGATAAAGCATTAAACTTGTTTAATTAATGTTTCTATACAATATAATATTGTGACACTGACTAAAGGTAATTAATTTTTACAAAAAGAACCTTTGAAGTTTATTGACTCTATCGTTTCGTAAATTAAAGTTATACGAAACCACCGCGAAATAGCTACTTAAACGCTAAAAATAATTATTATATTTTGATTGTTCGATTATATCACTTTAACAAAATGTATATTATCTAAATAAATGTATAAATATATTTACATTCGTATTAATTTCAAAACTCAAAAAAAATTGTGACTATTAATAAAAAAAATAATGTTTTTAAATTAATTCCTATTATGAAATCGACGTGCACGATTTCGGCGTAGGAATTTGTTTACGTTTAGAAAATTAAACAACGTGAATTGGCACGTTTAATAGAGTAGGTGCATACCTACTATAATTTTATGCTTTATCGGCAAATCCTCAGTCATTATATATTTATGATTTGTAAATATAATATATTTATTTAAATACCTGTATAAGTACCTACATATTATAAAAGCATGTACTTCTTCTAAACTCGTTTTATTATTAAATTTATTCGATTTTGAAAAACATTATTGTGATAATATTATAGATTGAAGTATACACGAGTAATAATTATCCGTGACTACATTTTAGAATTTTTTTTTTAATCTCTATTATTAATCTATTGTATAGTTTCATATGTATAAGTTATAAGTTTTTAAAAACAGCTTTTATTAAATATTAAAAAACAAACATTATTATTTTTGTTTTAAATTTATAACATTACTTTTTATCAAGTTTTATATATAGGTGCACTATAAATTATTCTCTGCAGTAGTTTAAAAACAAATTCAACTTTAATTCTAACCAAGCCGATTAATAAAATTAAAGATATAGCTTGTGAATTGTGTACCCGTAATATATTAGTTGTGTGTATATAGTATATACATACCAAAATGGATATTTCATAGAAAAAAATTACGAAATAATTTATGTTTTTTTTTTTTTTAAACGTTTATGTATTAAAGTTTTAAATAAAACTGCCTGTTTGAAACACATTCAACTCTCCTTATTATAATTACTATAAGAGTAAAGATCAGGTTTTGATTTTTTTTTTTTTAATATTAGGAAAATCTAAAAACAAGATAACGAGTAAACGAGTTTGCTCGCAGTTTATAATATAATCCAGTTGTTTTAAACGCATAACATTTCTAGTGGTTAACAATAGGGTTTAATATAACGTCGTAGGTTGTGCACGGAAACAATGCGCCTCATTATTGCTGCATTATTATTACATTAATTGAAAAAGCGTGATCATTTACTACTAGTAGCGAACAAGTTGAGGTCAGCTCGCCGCGAAAAAGGTTCTGTGGTAGGAATGCGTATGATGATGTACCTATACATACTAAATATAATGTATAGACGGCAACAAGCTACGAAGAAAAATGAAATTCGCCCTTTTATAGAATTCGCGTTGCATAATACACCACCGTCTACCTCATCCCTCGCCACTCCCTTCGCTGACACCGTCACACTGGCGCGAAAACTTTCTTCCGCCGTAACTATATTCTCCCGCTAGCGTGAAACTTTCCATTTGTCAGCACCACCCTCCTCCATTTGGCGCTTCCGCCGCGACACCCCCGCAAACGTTTGGCGTGAACCGGCTTTAGACAAAATATAAATAAATAAAATTCTGTGCGTCGGGCTGCAGTAAAAACTACATCCGTCGAATAAATTCTACTAAGTCCTGCACAATACGTATACGCACGCGAAATGTTTGTCTAGTTAATGTTCGTTTGTTGTTATTGTCATCGTTGTTTTTTTTTTTTTTTTACTTTTTATTTATCACCACTTGTGCACTTGGCTATTGGCGGGTGTGCACCAGTAATTTGCCAGTTAGGGGCTGGAGGCCCAAACAACACACAATGTATATAATGGTCGACCCGGAGGGTTTAATTAAAACCGAATATGTACCAAATGGCGGGCGTGGATATAGACGGCTGCTGTGGGATAGATGTAATGAAGTTAATTAAAAACACCAACTATACTTCCACCAGCCACCGGCGGCGATGTATGTGTGTACTACGTGTACGTATTCGGTGAATTATAAACTCTGACCAATCGATTTAAAAACAAAATGATAGGAAATAAGTTAGATTTTTTTTTCGTTCCGTGAAATTTGTCAAAAATACGCATTGTATATTATAATAACGACCCTTGACAACGGACACCCATCGCACAAAAATAATGGTTAGAAACACTTTTTGACACTTGCCCTCTTTTAGGGACGCCCCTCGCCGCATGCGTCTCCACCACTCGCGCTCGCAAATTCCACTAATCGATTCTCGTTGATGGAATATTTAACGATAATTATAATGTCTAAAATTGTTTATGTGTGTGTGTGTGCGTATATTCTACTTTGATCTGTCACAAACTGTTGTTGTTATCGTGATGCGATGTTCTACAGATAATTGGAGTAAATAGCAGAGTGTATATTATATCATATTATATAAAGTGTTACGATCAGATAAATTTCGTATTTTCCGTGTTTTGCGTTTTCGATATAGTTTGCGTTGTATATCACATTATGAACAATATATATATAATACCGTATTAATAATAATTCGCTCTCGCGTGACGTTTCCGGGTGTGTATTATTTCTGCCGAAATTGAATATTTCATCCAACTGTATATCAGATATGCAGTGTAAAACTGCGAACGACAACAAACCTATAAGTTATAGTTTGATCGACGGCAAAATCACTCGATAAGTATACTTGCACGTATATATAACTGCAATAGTTATAATTAACAGTTTACCAGTTAATATAATATTCGTTGTTGTACGACCAGTCACTTGCAGTGTAACGCTTAAATTCAACGGAATTATAAATAATATTAAATCATCATATAATATATTCTCGGTGAATATTTGTATACTGTACAGAATTAAAACACAACGTCTGATAAAATTGATTTCGGCCGATGGTTGTTTGTAAGAATTCAAACCGTCAATATATCCCTATTTCCCACGGTTCTTTTTTTTACTTAATTCACAGATGTCTAAAATACACATGTGCTCGCGTCGTACTCAAAGCGCGCCGATCGATCGAAATCGCGTGAAAGACTATTGGCTTTTGTACTGTATTTTCGCCACAAGACATTAAATATATGTTATTATATAATGCAAACGAGGTCGTCGTCACACGTGACGTACACTGTCATAGTGCCATGTGTTTCCTTTTATGCTGCAGCGCCACCTCATTATAATATATATACCTACACGCGTATAACACGTACATATACCTGACCCTGCTATATCCCTGTGCACATATATAATACTCGTACACATGTAGAATAATATTATGTAATACATATTGTCTAGTTGTGTTATTATACACGCGTGGCCGATAATATAATGAACAGACAAATGCAATTCGTTATCACGAGGTACCTCGGCATACCACACTCCAACCGTCAGGCAAAGCATCGGTGGCGGTAGCGTGCGGGGCGGACTAATGTAAAGCATTTATCGACCCGTCTTCATACACCGTGAACGACCGCGTCCTTCGCCGCTGCGAGTATAATTTGATTCCGTTTTTAAGGCCATCGGACGTAAGCATTGTCTCTCTATTAGTATAATGTTATAATATTTAGGTGGATATTGTTTATTCCACAGTATCGGATCTATATATATATACTGTACACGCACGCATGGTGTAAGATGAACGATCATCTCGCTCACGATCGCCGAACGCCACCGCGTACACAATCGGATTCGGCCGACTCGCGATATCATAAGGTCGACGGTGGTGTTGTAATAACGATTGAAACAACGAAGACGTCGAGTTGTTTATTGTTTCTACTAACCCTGAAATCGAAACAATTTTGTGATCTTAACGATAATCATTATTTCGTTATACATTTTAACATTATATGTATGTGTTAGAAACACGATGAATACGTTTATTATGTATTGTATACTATTAGCCTACTGTCCTGACCTATATGATATAATATTATTGTATTATTGTGTTGTTAGAAGGTGTCTACTACGTGCACATTTTACTAGAATCAAACTATAAATATAAATTTACTATTCTCAAATAGAATTAATAAATATATTATATAACATGATGTATTATAGGTATACTATAAATAAACTTAATAAATAATAGGTTTTTACAAGCGTTACAAACATACTACAATATGCTGCATATAATTGTGAATTATCGTTTAAAAAATAATTAAATAATACCTATTAATACTATTTTTTTTATAAATGTAAGATAAATTTAACTTAAACTTTTAATTATTATTATTTTTATGACAAAAATAATATAACTGTTCCAAATGATTAAGGAAAAAAGGTTAGTTAAATTTGAAAATAATATATTTACAGGATGCTTATAAATTTATATTTGCAGACAGTTATATATTGGTATAGGTCATACATAATACAAAATATGTAAAATATGTGTGGTATAGTATGAGATTTTAGGTAATTATTTTTAGACATATCATGATATATCTACTTTTTTTGACCAATTTGGTCTGAATGTTTTTGGAAGTTAAAACTCAAAAAATATATACAAAATGTATAAAAACAAAGTATTTGAATTAAATATAAAGCTTATGCTGAATTAATTTTTTATTTTATAAACCATATTTAAAGTATGAATTAATTGCATTTACGGCGATGAGTCATAATATACGGTTACTTAGACTTAACATCGTTGATATATATATAGGTATTATTATCTAATATCTATACATGAAAACTATGACGTATTGAAATAATGTAATTTTCGAATTCTGTTGTACGGATAGTGTGTAGGTGCTAAACATGGCCGTATCATAAACACGTATACGCTCATCAAAGATAATGTAATTAATCGCATAAATTTATTTATTTTATTTATACTATCAAATTTCAAACAATTACATTCTGGCATGCATTAAGTACAGTTTTCTCTTTTTGGATGTATGACTATTAATAATTTATTTTATGAAATATTCCTTCGGAGCATCAATATTGTGTCGATAAAATACATAACATGCAAATAAATGTTCCAGTACTTCAGGAATGCTTGTATACCCATTACGTTATCAGCATTGTTATCAGCGTTTTCCTAATACTTCATGCAATAATATGCTTCTTATTATTACCAATGTATTGGTTTAATTTCGTGAATTTATGCTTTATAGCTTATGCGCTGTGCCCAGTTCTTTTAATTTGATTTTTAAATAATAATATTTTGACTACGCTGCAAATTTTTTTATAAACTCATTTCTTTAGTATTCTGAATACCGGACACCATATGCACAAAAAGCCACCTGTTGTGCATGCTTTTGACGTCACACAATTCAAAATAATAGCCTTTTTCACCTCATTCGAGTTCGCACACAATACAAAGGTCCAGCATTTACCTTCTATCACCCTCTCTCGCTTATTTCGGCTTTTTTTTTTTTGCTTTTTCGTTTTTTGTTTTTATCCGTTTAAACGTGGTGGCTAATTCGACGGGATCCGGCGATAAATCAAAAAGCCACCGGTTGAAAAGCGTTTTGTTTTTTTCCCTATGCTAGTCCCTCTTTTAAACACAGACCCTGGGACCTTTTACAAATTTCCGTTTATTAACTTTGGACCCCACGCGTTTACGGTGTACACACGGGCGCGCATAAATATAGTTTACGTATTATAGTTCGTTCGATATCGATCTCTGTGAATTAGTAGTTCATTGTCCAACCTCTAGAAAAAAGGCGGCTCCCACTGAATCCCACACGTGATATATGACCTGCCATATATAGTGCCATATAATAAATAAACGGATTTTTTTGGGTATAACCCTTGCTTACAAAACTTCAACGTTTTAAGTTATTTGGACATGAATGCGTTTTTTTCACCAAAGACCCGAAACGTTTTATCCTGCACTCCGAGCACTGCCTCCTAACAATGCTGATTTAATAATAATCGTGAAATCAATGTTTACTCATATTACTATCATCATAGTATACCTAATAATGAAAGGTATGATCTCGTGTGTGGATTCATATAAATATATATAATACACATAATATTTAGGTCGCGTGATTATAGCCAGGGATCAATTTACACAGTGAACACTATACCATAACCAAGGTTCTATTGATGTCATAGGTTATTTTGTGATATGTGAACGTGTGATATGTGTGTATGTATAAGGAATATATAATACCTATAATAGTGAAAAGCTGTGGCTTAATGCGTCAGTTAATGACGTGACGTCCGTGCGGTGTACGTGTAATTGATATTCATTGCTTTTGGAACCATTAGCTGGGCAAAAACAGCTATATGGAGCTGATTTGGGGTAGTCACTATGCGGTCGGGGTGGAAGAGACGTAGTTCGAATAGAATAGGTTAGGTTTAAACATCTATTTATTATAATAATTCGCTTCACGCACGATAACAATAACATATCATATATTATATATGTGTACATTATGAACGTATTTATATATATAAAGTCGTTATTTCTGTATTTTAGGTGCAAAAAACCGGGAAGATATTTGGACAATCTACCCCAGACATCTGTGATCGTGTGTTTCCACAACGAGGCGTGGTCCGTTTTGCTGCGGACAGTGCATTCCATACTGGATAGATCGCCGGAACACCTCATCCGGGAAATCATTCTAGTCGACGATTATTCTGATATGCGTGAGTCACAATATAAATATCTTATTGTATATAGGCCACGGTATACTACATATATTTCTTCAAACGTGTAATTTGTATAATACACATTTATTGTGGCGTTAAGACGACAGTGGTAAACGATATTATAATAACGGTTCGTAGAGTGTATACCGCCAAAGTTATAATTATTTTAAGATTATAAACGAGTTAGGTAGTTACATTTTGTAAAAAAAAAAAAAAAATAACAATAAAAAATATCCCTAACTGTTTTCGCTTTTTACGTGAATGCAATAGCCTATTTGACATAAAACTATATGCTGAACACGAACAAATTATGATATATATAGGTATAGATAAATTCTTTTTGGATTATTTCGTATCGAACTGCCGTGCTTTAATGGTATAAGAACAAATATTATATATACGCAATGGCGACGACGCGCGATTCATTTTAATTTAAAAATAACGCTTATAAATCATAAAGATTAAAAAACAACATTTTAAAGTTTTTGCATAGTTCAGTAACATTAATTCCGTATAGTATTTTTAATTTATTGCAATCGTTAAAAAATGAAAGTAAAGATATAGTTTTAATTAAATATTAACATTCAATTTATTACTTATTTTTTTCATGTTCAATTAAATTTTATATTTATGCCTATACCTATATACTTTTAAAAATGGGTAAAATTATGCTTTGTTATAATTGTTTAACTCGCGGTATGTATTATAATATATATATACAATAGACATATGTTATATATGTATGTCAATACATTATTTTCGTAGATATATTTTTATCAGTTTTAAATAACTCTGTTTTCAGAATTTTTTATTCCTTAAATTAAAATTAGTTGACACTTTTTAATGAATTGCGTCTTTTACAAAAGTTAATTAATTTTTATTAATTTATATTTTAGATGTATAATTTCAATTTAGTTAATATAAAGTCGAACAAATATTATTATTATATTTATCTATTTTATAATGATTATACATTGTCGGTTGTGCCTAGGAAAAAATACTGTGCTATGGCAAATTTTGTAACTCTAATTATTATGTTTCACAATGAAGGGAACAATTAAATTTGATCTTTTGATAAATTATACTTTGCATTTTTTTCGCAACGCCATTTTAAGTTGTTCCATGTAGGTACGCGTAAAAAACATATTTTTAATTAGTTCTTCACAGAGGTGTATGTGTCATGGAGTTCGCGTTGTTATTTTTTGTTTTAACGATTTTTTTTTATCCTTCTATGTTCATATTTGAGCAGGCGTGACCCCAATCCTCAAGTCTCGTTCCTTCAGTTCTCTGAAATTACGTATGCGTTTGGCGAGTTATTGTCGCGCGCTACGCATTAACCTCTCCACCACCACAAACTGCGCATTCACAAAATAATATATTAATACAAACTTGGCGTTTCGCCGATGCGACGAAAACCGAAAACAGTCCTGCGGCGGGAGACGACTGTGCGTGTTTAGAGTGTTAAATAATGACATTATAATATTATTATCATTATGACGGCGCGTAAGACGGCGCCCAGTGTAGGCAATTGCGGTGCACTCGCGTATTCGCCGCAGGATTACTTAATATTATATAATTTACTATATTACCCATGTTGTAAATACCCATATTTTATACAGACTACTATTACTTTTACTATCTAAGAGTACTCGGCAGTCAATGCGACGACGTGCTGCTCGTGTGATGACGATGATGATGATAATAGTATAAAAGGTTAAGATCATAATGCGCTGTACGATAAAACTGCATGCTGCACTGCATCGATATTCCGTCATTCGACCTTGACGATACCGAAATGCGATTTTAAATTTACATCCATTATTTATAATTATTATGACACGATGCAGTTGTGTCGTAAACGAGCGAGTGTTGTTGATTCTTTTATAAATAAGAATATTACTTTTTCATTCGCGGGTACAGTAATTTCTGCCGCCGTTTGGTTAGCAACCAATCGTTTCTCCTATTTGCATTTCATAGAACGGTACCATGATTTGAACGTTAGATTACGAAATTGCCAATTTGTTTTATCGACGCTGAGTATCCCATTTAATTTCGTTCGTCGCATCACGGTAATCGGTAATTGACTACTATCTGTTTATATCTATTATTCCACAGATAAACGCGAGTCTTAAGTCAATCGTAGTTGAATCAATAGTGTTAAAGAGGTTGTTAATTTTCACAGTTGTGATTTTAAAACTAGCGGGACGGAAAATTTTATAATAGGCCTTTATAAACCGTGAGCAATTTGTTTATATTACATATTTTTTTCCTAAAATTTTAGAAGTATTTACAGTTAATGTACTGTGTAGTGGAAAGTCCAAAACGGTATTCGATTTTCATCCAAAATAAAGATAAAAATATAAAAAAAAGAGGGAAAATAATCACAGGTATAATGATGACGATGAATACGACAAATAAATAACGGCCGTGGACGTTTTTCAACATTTTTCAACCATTAAAAAATAGACTGATCGATATCGGAAACGTTATTGAATATTCGGAATTTCTGGGTGGTGGCGCAGAGAGTGAAGGTTTCTGTAAGTATTATGTTTTTCTTTCGTTCCCTATATAGTTGATACACGATTTTTATATACGATATATTCTATAAACTTATACACCTGTATGATATATAAATATATAAACAGAAATCTGCATCATTATATTTCCAATAATTTTAACGCAATAGTACCTATACAATATATTATACAGCGTATCAAACCGTTTTTGTCCACGTCAATAACTTTTTTTTTCCTATCAATATATTTGAAATACGATATTATAAGATAAATATACTGTATTTTTGAACCATCACACCATTATTATAGATATTATAAATTATAATAGTAGTTTTTAGTTTACTAAAAAATAAAAATGCGTTTCATAAACTATTGGATATACCCAACTGTTTTATATAGTTAATTTATGTGAATATTTTATAAGTCGAATTATTAATTTCCATTAAGTTTTCAAATACAGTCGGGGAAGTATATTATAAATAAGAATATGTATATATAAATTATACACACCAAATGCGTTAAAAGTTGATAAGCAATATAATAATATATAATATACAAATAAGCTAGTGGCGTAAGAGGAGGAACAAAATAATACAAAGTTCTATCATATAGCATGTCTCTATTAAACATACATATATTTTTTTATTATATTATTATACTGCGCATACGTTAATACGTTAATTTTCTTACCGGTCACGTGCGAAAAATCGCAAGAATCCGAGATTCGCATACCGAAGTTTGCCTTGGTCTATGTATAGTTACCATATAATTTCTGTAAATAACACAAACATAATTTCTGATTGTACGATTTTCTTGATTATGTTCTTATTAATCCATCCCACTTGGTGTCGTTCATATATTTTGTATACAATAATAATAATACTCACGTTGGAACGACCCAACATGGCTACCACGATTATAGTGGAACGCTGTCAATTAGTGTGTGTGTAGGTAAGTGTAGGTGTGTGTGTGTATATGTGCGCGCGCATATACATATATAACCTAACCTAACCTAACCAACGGCAGCGGGCAAAGAGGTTCGCACCGACCTCCTATAAATTTGGCCTTTTGATTTTCACTCGCCAATCTCAGACGGACACGTCCGCTTCCGGTCATTAAAAGGCTTTCGACCCAATTAATCCCGGGCTGCTGCCGCCATCGCCGGATACGTCTTATTCACGGGTAAATTTTCAAGAGAAAGGAAACACCAAACATAAATCTGACCTTTGGACAAACTTAATGGGCGGTAACGCGTTCCGGAGTATGAGTGAGCTACGACCCGGTGTCCCGTACCAAGTCGTTGGTCGGGTGGTGGCGGAGCGAAGGAACAATATATTGTATCCTATAACATGGATTTCGTCGCATGGAAATATACAGTGGTGAGAGGTCATCCGATGGCGCTCTTCTTCTAGTCATCACGACGCAGTCATAACTCAAAAATTTGTCAAGCTGCATGACCGATTCGATGTCCCGACGATTCTATAATAATAATATAGTATTAAATTGTACTACATAGCCGTGCGATCAGAATATCAATCTCCGGTGTTTGGCAATACATATTATTTATAGTTGACTTTATCGAATATAATATAAACTGCATTTCACCCACTGATGATATTCACAATATATATTTATAATACATATAATTTTCATTATTATACCCAGGTATATTTTATGTGGTACTTGTACACTTTTCGATAAATCAACGCATTATTGACTTTTTGTTTTTATTTAATAAGATGAATCAAAAAAAATAAATAAATAAACAAATAAACAGAAAAATAAAATTATGTATACTTACATAATATATAACTACAACTCTATTGCTGTTTATAAAAGTCCTTTAAATAATAAACAATGAATAACTGGGAACAAATTCACCGTGCAAAAAGCTAGATTTAAAAATTTATCGAAAACATAATTCGAACTCACAAATTATTATTTGTGTTTATCAAACAAACGGTAGGTAGGTGGTAAGAAAATGAATTCAATTTGAACGAACGTATAAACCCATGCAAACAATGTAAATCGGCTGATTGCTACGTGCACACTTGTGCACGTCCATTGTTTACGGGAATTGTAAAACATCACTTTGCATTGTTAACACTTAATATATCATGTCCCTTGTGCTAAAGATGTTTTTGCTCACACGACCGTTTGTATATAACTGTTGATTTATAGCGTTGTCGTGATCGCTAAGCATCGCAATCAATGTACCTGAACAATGCTGCAATCAGTGTTTCGTTACCAGACGCATTTTTCATCAATCGAACATGGCCATTTAACATTTGCGGAATAATTAGCAGTGTACCAATTCCGCCTACCTATGTCCCATATACTATAGTATATTTGTATGTAGAATATACACTCATCGTCCTTTCACTGCGAATAATAATACAATGTGCGACCCACCAACATTTTAATAGTGAAATTATTCTCGTGACGATGTGACACAGTATACGCAATGATACATTATAAATATATTTACGTTGTATAATATTTCGAATTAATTGCATGAGCATTGTTGTATAATACACTAAAAGTTTGTACATGCAATTTTGGGCGAAAAAATCAAAAGTCAATTATAACTGTGTTTCCAAAGTCTTGGGAATATTTAATTTTTTTGTAATCTATGTGGACTTCTTTACGTCCAATATTAGGACCGATTATGATGTTCGTATTGTAAACTTTTTAGTTTAGCACGAAATAAAAACGCAGTGTCAAGTCTATTGATTTCTCGCTTGGCCGGTGGACGAAATAATTGACTATGATGTATATAGGCGTTTGAAACCATGGGACGTTGGTAAATACATATTATAGCTTAACGCTATACTATACATAGTATAATACCAATTCACAAAATATATATACCTGTCAGGTCCGTTAGTGTTTGGACATTCGCTTTTAGATATTGTATATCGATATTTAAACCCGTATATCTTCCAAAATCGATACGACTGTGTTTGGAATATTGATAGGATATTTCGTGTTAGCGATTACCGCGCACGTCTTGTTTAATTAATTTCATATTTGAAATAATTAATATACATACGCTGAAACGAATTACTCAATTACGCGTCGGAACATTTCCACCGGTTATTGAATAGCGTAGCGTGTTTGACGAAGGTACACATACAATGTACAACTACCTATATATATACACGAGACACGACGCTGATGAAATCACGACATTCAGTCATTAATTCGTCATTCCGTACGATTTTCGTGTCTACAACATCCTTCAAACGTATATTTACGTAATGTTTGACTCAGAATTTCTCACTATTCTGATAAATTATCCGCAAACTTAAATTGTTCGGAAGGAGATCCTGGTGCGGTGTTGTAACTGTGTAAATCTATAATACAACACACGAATAAAATATTTTAAATATGAAAATAACATTATCGATGATGACATATACCTAGGTATATTATAATTTAATAATATTAATGTGTTTATGAATTTTATTTTTTCCTCAGCTCATCTCAAAACTCAACTTGAGGAATATGCGGAAAATTATCCGAAAATAAAAATCGTCCGCGCCAAAAAAAGAGAAGGACTTATACGAGCCAGGTTGATGGGTGCGAGGTACGCATCTGCGCCTGTTCTCACTTATCTCGACTCGCATTGCGAGTGTACCGAAGGTAAGTCTCGTCGACAACGGAACTATAAAATAGTATAATATTATATTATAATATAGTAATAATATAAGACGTGTTGTGATATTTATGATTGTATTACATTTCATTTCGTCGCGGATACTTGCGGATTTTCGAAACGGCGCTAAAATTTAGTGGTCAATAACGAAATGCGGGCGACAATCTCAGACCGAATATCTGCGCCCAAAACAATAAATTTCAATATCGTCACGTGACGTACATTATATTATTATTATCCCGTACTGACCGGGAAATATAAAGCAGCCGGCAGTCGTAATAATCATTATTCGTCCGAATTGTTTCGAAATCCGTTTGTGCCCGTCGTATGCTATGTCGTTTATTGTGTATATATGTGTTTCTATAATATGTGGCCCCTGCACACGTCCGCTGTTGCAGCTTTTCATCATATAACATATACCTATATAATATAATATCAAGTAAATGGACTTTTATTATTTTTTGTTGTTTTATTATTTGGAATCGCTTTTACACTCGTTCGAGGTATTGTCGTGTGCGGTATTGTGAATGGCATATTATTTGGCAGCAGCTTTGCTAACGTTACCATATAATATTTATCATATTATGTACCATCAGGCGCGTCTAACGTCGTCGCGGTCATTTTGATTTATTAGTTTAACCGCGGCTTCTGTTTATTGTTTTTTTTACGTCTCCAATATTTTGTATCTTTTTAAACTAATGTTTCATCAATTCTCATGTCAATGGTCAATTGTACTTTTTTTAACGATTATAGCTATTGCCTTTTGAATTTCTTAAACACAAAATATAGGTATATAAATTTGATTCTTTTGTTTTATTCATTTTTACGTTTTCCCATTTCAGTAAAATGCCATAATTTCCATTTCGAATAAAATTGTATTGATTTTAAATTATTAACACATTTTTAGTGTATAGGTATACTAATATTTTCACACAGTTAAAGTTATTTATTTTATGAACTGTAATTCAGCAATATTGCGTGTGTACTAATATTTTTTCAAAACTTTGTGTTCAAGAGAACGATTAAACCTTTTCAATAATCGACAAACTTTACCACTTCAATTTGTATAATATTTTATCGTTCATTTTAATAGTGTTTAGCGAGCTTAAAATACAACAATAGGATTGACTACCCCACTTACAATTAACACTTTTCTTTAAATCTCGATTTATTTTTTTTTAAATATAAAGTTATATACATTTCTAAGAAAGTATTAAAATATTCCTACAATACAACATTTTTAAATCACAGTTTTTCAACTATATTTTCTCGAAACTTACGATTACTTACAATTACTCTTATAACATAGGCATAACAGTTCATTGCGATTTTGTACACTCTCGTCTGGTGGTATATAATTATAATAGACATCGACTAATGTATTTTTATACTAACAGACGGTTAAATTATGATTATCATGCATAAACGTTCACGTGTGAATGAAACGTGCGCTTGTTTGTAACACTTTGGTGGCTATTGTTGTTTTTATTTCTCAGGATGGCTTGAGCCATTGTTGGACCGGATTGCCCGCGAAGCGTCGACCGTCGTGTGTCCAGTGATTGACGTAATCGACGATTCGTCTCTGGAGTTCCATTATAGAGACGCCGGTGGCGTGAACGTCGGAGGATTCGATTGGAACTTGCAGGTATGAGATCAACCTAATTTTTTATTAAATGCAAAAAAAAACGTTATTAGGTACCTACGTCAAAAGACAATAGATTTATATTTTAAATGCAGTGTACAATAGTGTTCTATATACCAATATTATTATAGAAGTCGAGACAGACTTTATGAATTACTGCGGCCACTCGACCGTGGTTGATGTTTTTTACGGCATATTATAATACGTATAATATATATATCATGATCATTATTATTATTATTATTATGTTATGTACATAAAACGGAATAAAGCTTTTGTAGGCGACCCTCTCTCCCCGATATACCCCGTATAAATATTCGCTTAGCTTTGCGGATATTGCATCTTCTAAAAAAAAAAATTGTCTTTGTTCCTTTTAGCGCGAGCGTTAATTAAAATCAAATAGGACCTTTTTTAAGCACCTAATTTCAAGTACGGCCGGTTTATTATGGGAAATTCTCTAGAGTCTTTTGAAATGCGAAGTCCATTATATTAAGTATGGGTTTACACGTTTAAAACTGACTGTGCGTCTAATGTAAACTAATCCATGAATATAATATATTATTATATGTGCGTGTATAGATAATATGCAATATATACATATTACATACTCTTGATTCGATTGACAGGTTTAATGTATCAAAAATGTGCGCGTTAACAGTTTTCAAACTATAATTGGGAAACGCCTATTAATTTAATTAAGGTCTGAAATCCTATATTAATAGTGCATTGCACTGTTGTTCGATGACGTCGGTCGTTGATGTCTGTACGGCGTTAGTTTCAAAATGTTTGTATACTATCATCATCATCATCGGAATATATATTATACACATTGCCAAAGTACATATATTTATTTGGCACAGTAATATCGCTAATTTTGTCATTCCAATAATTATTTACATGTAATATATACAAAACCATCATCAATCGCGTTAATATCCTCATATAGGTGCAATGATTTTGAAATCGGATAGGTAATAAAATGTGCATGAATTAATTGAAAATCTTTAAATTAGAAATAAATTGTTTATAGCATATAATATATCACACAAGTAAGAGAATGAAAATAAAATATTTTTGTAAAATATTATACGTTCCGACGAGGCCATAATGAAAAAAATAATGTCCGACAAGGTGGAAAATCGAATCTCCTGACAAGAAGCTATGTTAACCAAATAAAAGTTTTTTCTGCATAGAATGTTGCGCAGTATAATTAAAAAATAAAATTATATGACTTAGAATTACTAAAAGAAAAAAATGAATATAGGTACACAATACACATTAATAGCTATTTTTAACTTGTGCAGTTAATACGATTATCTGTACGGTAAAATTCAACTGAATCAACCTGTTTCTAGTGATTGCGCCTAAAAAAATTTTAACCGAGTAGTTGACTGATTATTATTAATATGTATGTTCGTGTTATGTATATTCGGGTATTATAGATTCGGATATATCGTTTAAGATAATATCATGAATATATGTATCGCCGACAAATTATTGTCATCTACGGCGCGGTGCCTTCGCCACAAATATACCGGTCTGACGAGCTGAAAATGTTGGATATAATTATACGGTTGTGGCCATAAACAAAAACACCTTATTTTATTAAAATAAAATATTATGCATCACCGCGTACACGGGCATAAATTGATGAAAATTTAGCAAATAAAATTGCTAAAACCAGTTATTTTAGAATATTCAGGTAATTTTATACGGTACAAAGCCACTAAACAAATAACCCGTGCGATATAACAGCCATCTGTTTCGAATTATTTATCAAAGCGACAGTCGTAGGCTGTACCTATACAGGGTTTTCTAAATCGTACTTATTGTCTAAATGCACGCATTAACGCGAACTCCGTGGTTAATGATCTCGAATGATTCGCGTGTGAAAACAGGAAATTCCCTCAGTTTACATCGATTAACAACAACATATAATTTCAAATCCTAAAATCTCGTTGGACTTATTCGCAATTAATTATCTTTAAATAAGTCTACATAGCTTTTGCATCGGGTTTCTTCGATTTTGACTTCGGTCATATGTTGGTCAAACCAACCCAAAAATATCCTAATATTTTATAGGTATTTATATATTAGATATGTTAAGTTCATGCATACATGATATATATTAGTATACTTGTATACTGTATAATACATGTAAGTATATACAAAGTGATTCACTAAACACGCTCATCCCATATTCTTCACTTAATATAATGAAAAATTTTAATTTATTGAATAAAATATTTTTAAGTTCTTGAGATTTTTATGCGTACTCTTTAAACATGACTCTATGTGAATACAAAATTTTGTTTTCAAATTACAATCTCTCCTTTTCACTGTAAATAATTTAAAGGATAATCGTTTTAATGTCCACAGAACATTATTCATGTATAGTTCAAAAATCTTAAACATTTGAAAATATAATATTATTAGGTACCTATGTTTTTTAATTCCCAAATATAAATTTTGAATAATTGAAATATTGTAAAAGGAAAAAGATTGATAATGCTTAGTGAATCGCCTGTATATGCCTAAACTTGACACAATAATGTTTGCCAAAAAAATCCAACGTGAACGTTTTTGCCGTAGGTAGTCTACGCTGCGGGATACCTGATAACGTGGACCGCGAATAATTATTATCCTGGTCGTTCTGGGCAATACACTTACGACGGGTTTTCGGGGAAACACCGAAATCGCCCCCCGCATGCACGTTAAACATCGTTCTGGCAACCGACACCACAGTATATGTGGGTGTGTGTAGCGCGTGTATATAATATAGTGACTATATATTGTTGTTTTTTTTTCATTTCCTTCGTTCGAGGTCCTATATAACGTTTGGATATCAAAATGTACATTATTCATTTTAAATATTATATTATGTACCTATTAGGTATAATATTATGTATGACCGATTTCTTAAATCTATCATTTTCAGAATACCTATAATCTTTCTTAAATTTCTTGTAAAATTATAAATAACTTTATGATCAATGGTTCTCTACCTATTTTATCTATTTAGGACTATGTATTAAATTTTCCCGAAATATCTATCGCGACCCACATGATTTCACTTTTACAGGATCAATAAGTAGTTCCTGCTGTGATTGATAACAGCGGCTTATAATTGATATGGTATTAAATATCATAATTATCTTAGAATCTATATAATTAGAAAAAATCCCTCATAAACTATCAATCTAAGAAATGCTGCATTACACATTCCCACTCAAGTATAAACTGTGATTTGTTTTTTTTATTTACGTTTAGATTAACCTCTCTTGTTGCAGTAATATTCAAATATTGCTTTATTGTTTACAATGATAAATTTGTCTCGATAACATAAACGCAAAAATAACTTAATTAACCGATAACAATAATATTATAAAATAATACACCTCATTGTATGTTATTTTTACAGTTAAATACTATATTGGGTTTGACATAAGCTGAGATAATTTGAAACTTGGCTAGTGCTAAGTCCCTTTTGTTAGGTTATATAGGGGGGATGTACGTCATCAATGGTAATAAATAATAGTATATCGATCTGATTATAGGACAGCGGGCGATCGTTTTAACGCATTACAACTTCATGATTGTGATGTATGTACTACACAATTATTATCGTTTCGACGTGGATTTATAGTCACGCGCGTTTCACAACAGAACTCACTGATTGTCAGTTTTGATTTGAATTTGCTCTCCCGCATTCCGTAATCAAACTTACGTTCGTTTTCCATGTATGAAATTGCGTTTTCCCAATGCTTTCATTTTTTATTTTATTTGTATATTATTACGTTCTTTTACCTACTACAACACCGATCGAGATGTAGGTGAACACTACTGTTCGACCACCTTATCGCAGATATTTTCATAATATTCAGAAATATTACTACCCGCTGCGAGTATTTTTTTCCCCCATTTAAAGTATAAATGATAATTTGTACACAATATGTTAAGCTTACTATGCTGTAATATTTTAAACAATTTTACAAAACTTGCAAATGCCCTCTCTGTCCCTCTTTAATCTGGCCTTGCACTCGTTCGTCGACACCGCAAATCTTACTTAAGAACGGGATTTATGTATAATATTCGCATGGTCAGTAAACAATATCCCGTTTTGTAAGTTATATATATTGTTATGCTTACTGTATATATATATATATACAAGGGACGCCCATAATTGTTTTGATTGGTATTCATAATTATATTATTTGTCAAGCCAAAGCAAATCATAATAAAGTTTCTTTCAAAAAAAAAAAAAGTCACGAGGACAGGTAGTAGACGGCATAAGGTTTTATACTCGTGCGATTTCGATGATGGTTATTTTGTTTTTGTTTTTATTTCACAAATAAACCATTCGAAACAAAATAAATGTTTATCTTCCTTCGCCGTTGTGTTATTATGACCGTAACGAGTATAGTGCCATAGAATGAAAATTAAAAACGCAAAAATTGAACCCAGCGTTTCTGTTCAAAACTCAAGTATATTGTGTTATATGCTCTCTATATACACGACGTTACATGTATGTGTAGAGTTATATATATATATATTATATTTATAGTAATAATACGACTCCTCATTCGTCTAAACAATCCCTAGAGCTTTTATAATAACGATCCGAGTTCTCGAAACGACTGCACCGGGGTGTGAAAGTGGTAGAAATTAAAACCCCGTTTGTATATTTTATATATATATATATAATATCGTATGTTATGTATACTTATATATTATAAAAATGTATATATTACGTATATATGTCTGGTGGAGTATGTATAATGTATATAATATGTATACCAGACTTTTCTAGTGACAATTAAATTCCACTGCAGTTGGTGTAGCTTGTTTTAGTTTATTAAAAAAATACATAATATTATGTATATAATATTGTATGGATAGTATTTGTTAACATTCTTTTTTTTTTTTTTAAATCTGCTGCTGTGTATTTCTCCGTTTTTCACATACCTGTGACAACTGTATCACTATAGTTATATGATCTATAATGGGTGTTTTTTTTTTTTTTAATCGTTCGTAATTATTATGTTCATGTATAATATATTACATTTATAGGAAATTACAGAAAACATTTTGATTAAAAAAAAAAACTGTTTGTATACTCTCTACCGTGATTATAGTGTTAATATAATACAAATTCACAACTCTTTTTTCCGCCAACATATAAAAAAAACAAACATTAAATCTATGATAAACCGATTATACGACTGTTTTTCACCAGTCCCGATCGCAATAATAATAATATATATTGACGATAATTTACAATGACCTCGTAGTTAAGAGTTATTTCTTTAAATAAAAATACGAAAAAATAATATTTAATTTTAGTTATAATGTAAATGTTTTGATTTCATTTCATTTGGTTGCATTGTGTTTTACCCATTTGAGTCTCGGAACAAGATTTAACAATTAGGTAGGTACGGAAACTCGGTATCGCAGTATACGCTCAAGACATGCGCTTAGTTAAAACGTGAGAATATTACTACGGTGAAAAGCTACGTCAACACAGAAGTTTACACTCGAATTGTTTTGCTTCCATACCGACGCGGTACGCAATGGTTCGTTTCTTTATTCCTATATATTATACTCTTGTCGTGGATTTTATTAACGGTCTAAAAAACAAAATAAAATAAAAAAAAAAACATTTACGACCGTTTTAAATGCTCTTTGCTTAATTCAGAGCGAAAAAAAAGAAATATAGAAATTAAAAATTCGCTGTCTCGTTAATGTTAATTATTATTATGCACCCACAATATATATAATACCTACCGCATGAGCAAAATATATAATATTTTCAACTCGTTTTGTGTACACCGCTCTCTTTGTGCTCGTGTTAATATCGTAATTAAAGCCATCGTTTATTCGCAATTTTCTTTCTTATTTTTCACTTAACCCTCCTCCACTTGCTATATTTTAAAAGTATAAATAATAAAAACGACGTTCGCCTACAACTTTAAGTCCATTAGACTCTGGACATCTACTTAATGTGTACCAGATCATGAATAATACTGTAGGTACGTTTTTTAAAACTAATTTACGTTAATTTAAATTATTTAAACGCCAAATAAATACTTTACTAACTGGCTATAACAAACGTGTAATTTAAATTCTTTAATTTTACAATGTAGAAGGACACTTTTTTTTCTCGCTGTTGCCTAAAATGTTATAAATTACATACTACAGAAATGTAGTAGGTAAATAACGAATTTCCAAAATAAAACGCAAATAGCTCAACATTTATTGTACGAAACATTATTTAAAAGAAGCATTGGAAACTCACAACTAAAAATATTTAAAATTTTTTTTCTCAAATCTGATCTTGAACTAATGCCAAGATGACACTCAGTATGTGTGTGTAATTTATGTGTACCTAGTTTACAGCTATGTAAATTTAGTAAAATATAAATTTAAATATCTTCATCGCTATATATCAAATAATAATAGCTTATTTATATTTTAAATAAATCCAATAATTTATTTTTTATTATTTGTGACAAATCGTGTAAAATAAAACGCAGTTATTTTTACATTTAGATTTTTATAGTTAAATGGATTAACAATAATTTTAAGGTATTATCAAAACATGGAATTTGCTATTCAGTACATATAATATTAAAGAAAATTGAAATTAAATATTTTAAATATTTTGAAAACGTTATTACACGTAGACTTTAATAAAAAACATAATGATGAAAACTTACAAGCACTTATTATAAATATTTTTAATTTTTAAATTAGCAATTAAAATTACTTTTTGCTTAATTATCTAATTTTATCTAAGTTGAAATTACAAATAGTTGATTTAGTTACAATAAACTACAGAATTTCGCTTTTAACTCTCTATATTACCTAACAAGATCTAATTTTATTACCAAAAATTATCCTCAAAGTGTAAATTTATTGTTCTAAAATATGACGATAAATAAGAATAAAACACATTATCGCCCCGAGTTTAGGTTATAATATAATGTTTTATTATTGCATTTGTTTATGCATTTAAAAAGAAATATTTTTTCATCAAATTCTTTCAATTTAAGAAAAGTTCCTAAAATAGTTGGTTTTATAGTTTTTAATAAAATTTTTTTTTTTATTTTTTTTCAATACTTAATACAAGTCGCATTTTTATCTAAATGTTTATGACTACATTTGTTTTGTAATAATCTAACCTAACCTAACTTTACCTAAAAACTACTGAATTGATCAATTAACACTGAACATAATTTCATGGTTTTGATGTCTACGAGTAATTTATTAAAAATGAAACAACTCACAATTTAGTGCAGAATCTTAAAAACCTAAATTTTAATTTATGTTTTAATAATAACGTCGTATTATATATTTATATGTATTATTTATGCCAGATCCTTCTTCTTCTTTTTTTTAATCACCTTGATTTTATCTGATACAATACTATTCTACATGTTCTACACGCTGATTCTGATTTTAATACATTAATTTCCTTTTATTTCCCATTCATAATATTAACTTACTTTTATCAACTTTGAAAATAGTAACATAGATCCTCAATTGATTTCAACGTTCTCCATTCTGTATTAATACTACCTATATAGCAATAGAATATTAATATTTAAAATGCACTATCCTACACAATCGTTATTAACATTTTATACAAAAAATAATAATGATGATAATAATAATAATAATGCATTATTTCTTATTTATTTACTTAGTATTTAATATTTACAAAATTCTTGAACTGATGTTTTATAGTATAATGAACATACCTTTGAGTTTAACCACGGTGCAGTGAGCACACGTTATTGTGGGTTTTTAGCAAATGGCTGGTACAATATATATAAATAAACCAGATACAATACATTTTAAGTATATAGTTGTATTTTTGTCAAAGGGAAATAATAATTATGATTTTTTAAGTAATAAATAATAATGAAAATTTTTATTAACAAATTCACACTCTTAAAAATCTAAGGTAGCATAAAGTTCATGTTTGACTTATAATTATTACTACACATGATTATGAATTAATGTGTAAATAAAAATTAGATACTATATATGAATAGTCTACTTGAAATCAATTTGTAAGTACAAAACCGTTATCCATTATTAACTAATTTATTTTAATAACTTTGAATCTTTTCGGGTTCTTTAGTTTCAACTTAGATGATATATTTTTTATATATTATATGTATTAATATACACGTACAATATAAAATTATAAAAATTGTATATGAAAAATATGATTGATAGGTCTAAGGAACACATAAACAGGCTTTTTAAGGTGCAAGCTGTTTGTGTACTGGTTAATAATTATTACTTAAGCTGAAACTCGTATACATAATTATATAATGGCATTTCGTTTTAATATGTTAAAATTATTTTGAATCTCCCTCTCTATCTTTAAATCGTTCTCGAAATTCCTGAAAAAATGTGTACTCGTCTGACGTTATCTTATTCAGACACGGTAACGGTGGTACGACTATATAACAGAATCCATTAGAGTAACTGTCAGGAGATGAATCGAAATCATTTTTATATGAAAACAAATTACTTTGTCGCGTTTGCTATAGTCAAGATTTTTTGTGTCTCAGACCTATTATGGGGCCAATGCTCGAGTCTTAGTGCGATTATTCGTCGATCGTTTGCGGTCCACGATAATGATAATAATATAATAATAATAATATCATAATATTAAATATTATAGTCTAACGCGACGACCTTTCTACGTATAAAAATCACACGATCCATTAAACACGCAACACTGCGACTGGGGTCGGATAGATGATAAAAATATAAGCCGTGGCTGAGGCCATGGTATGGGGTACAATAAAAACAGACATTGGAAATCGTCTCGTTTCGCCAATAAACAACCGTCAGTTATTCGGCTCAGGGTTCTAATCGCATACGTATATATATATATATATGGAATAACGACAAGACCAGTTGAAATCCTCCGGAGCCATATTTTATACATATATATAGACGCTCACAGATATCTTCTCGTCCGCTGTAAATATATATTTTATACCTGCCGCGTAGATCCGCTGGACCGTAATGAACTTTATATCGGGCCCGCAAGACGACGCAACGCGGACGAGCTGTGTAGGATCGACCGCAGGGATTTTTCGCATCGTCGCTTGACGACCTGTACGTGATGCCGTGGCTATATATACGACACAATTCCCCCTGAGGCGATATTTTTTATGTACTTATAAGGATATATATATTTGTTTCTTCTTTTAGAATTTTTACGACTTCGACCTTGTCAATGCGGAACGTTCCGCAAAACGTTCAATCACTGGGTTTTTGACGACGATGGAATAATAAAAAATTGTATAAAAAATTATAATGCTTACGACGATGCCGACGACAGGTTACTGGAAGAAAAACGAGTTTTTATTTTCATAACGTTTCTTAACGATTTCAGCTGTCGAGACAAAACATTTATCGAAATTCCAATATTATGTTATTTCTCACGATCGTCTAATTCCATTGCATAATGCATATATTATATTTAATGTGATCATCGACAACCAGCGTCAGTGTATTATGTATGACGTGATTAAAGCTCCCATTTTAAATCTCGAATATCTATCAAAACATCGATCATGTTAACTCGTGTTCATTTCGTATTCCAAAACTCACTAATTTTTATACTAACATAATTGGTGTTTGTTATGTATTGCCAAAACAAAATCGACAATCAAAAACTTGTTTTGATTTGAGCGGACTACATGAGTTATCGGTGTTACGTGACGACTTGTGAAACTATATTCGGGAAGAAAAAATCTCGCAAATAGTATGCACCCTTCCTTCATTAACGAGTATGAATCACCCTCTACAATTTAGAGGGGTCATAATTTATCAAATCGTATCCAGTGACAACGGAGAAAATTTTGAACAATATGGACGCTAATAAGTGATCGCACGTCTCTAATTAAAACGCAATTACATACGCGTATACGCTACGGTGTATATTATGATGCATCAGAAACGCAATATAAATGCGGTTAGGTAATAACTGCAGCAAAATATATAATCACTATTCTTCGGAACGTGCTTAGAATAATATAATATTATATTGACGTCGCCGTGTATGAATGACAGTGGAGGTGGCGTACCGGAAGTGTATTTTATTGTGAAGGGCTGAGTGACACCTGACCTGGATGACTATTTCATGTATATACACGTGCATAATAGAAATGTACTAATGTATAATATTCATATACGTATAGTAATGATAATGTACGCCCTCGCTCCGTGTGAGACCGTTATACGTCCGCGCAATATTATAAATCATAATATACTGTTTGCGCGTAGCAGCCGTTCGGTATAAAAACTATGCAGCAATTCCAGCGAGCGCGCAATAAAAGTTTTAATTTCGCGAATTTTTGCGAAAAGAATATCACGTGGGCATATGTATAATATTATAATGATGTAGCGTTAGTGTGCATTACATAGTCGGATTCCAATTCGCTATTATTATGACTTGTTGTGATATCCGTGTGCGCGCGTTTTGTGCACTTGAATAAAATATGCGACATCGTCGCTTTCGAAAACTCTCCTCCGGTATGAGATCAGGTCCACGTATACCCTCGGAACAGCGCCGTATGAACTGCAGGTCGTGAAACGGTCGACGGAGTAGGGAAAACAATTGTGTTTATACGATGGTATTATTACATACCTATTATATGTTTATGCGTGTACGCTCTGCACGAGGAAAAGTATAACGCGATAGCGTGTACGACGTACATTTATATTACTACTCTAACAACGCGGGCCACAGCCGTCTGCAGCCTCAGGTCTTCGCTGCCGTCGGCCTTAGCCCGACAATAGTTTAATATTATGTTAAATCGGCCAAGAGCACTGCCGGCCTGCACAAGGATAACACTTTTACAGAGGTATATACATAATATTACATCGCGTCGTGTTATGTTGCAGATAATACCGTTATATATAGTGTATGTGTGCGTATGTATGGAGATCACAAAAATCGCATAACAATATTTCGTTTGACGCTCGTGTGCATTTTTACGGTCGTTAAGTTTTATGAGTATAACACAAAGGATGAGCGACGACTCGTGTGTTTATCGTGTAAACCGACTATAATATGTATATACGTATAATATTATACCGTGCGCGTTTGTGTTTTAATATTTTCGGCGAACGCTGCACGTCAAACGCCTTCCGCGGAAGCGGATAGTTAATATAATATATTATTTAATCTCCGTTCGGTGCAAGGTCACCGGATTTTGTATCATTGTGTGTAGAGCGACCCGAAAAGACGATTTTCGACACGACGACGATGCGAGACGTCTCGTCTACACTTGCCCGCTACACCGTTCAGCAGGGCACTCGGTGTAGTAGTTCCGTATAATAAAATCGTCATCATCGTATGGATCGTTCGCCATAGTTTTGGGTCCGACGATGAAATATATTACCTATGTATTTATGCAGTGTTTTCCTCAAAAAGTCGTACGAGTCTACAGTCTTATATATATATTAATCTATACGACATACGTGACCGGACGTCTGCACTACTCGATTTAAAATCATATAGGTACCATATATTTATTACAATGATTTTATCGAAATTACGTTTACGGGCAAGCTTCTTCCGCGATGTATACAATATTATACTGTAATAACATATTATAAAAGTACAACTGTACGATAATATTTCGAAAGAAAAAATCTCACCGGCGACCAACACAAAACAACAAAATGAACGTATCGTCTAAATATCTAAATAAAACCTCTTTCCTAAATATCGATTTTGGATTCGTATGTGCTCCGATGAGAAGTATATACTATAGCGCTTTGGGGCACCGAGTTCTTGCCCTTCCTAGGTCCCCCCCTCTCGTTTCCAGCGATATATATATAATATGCATTAATTCTAGGTATTATTATTATCACTATGTACACACAGTATATGGTGAATGTGGTGTTATTACTCGCTCGTATATATGACGTTACGAAGAAAACGGTTATTGACGTATGCTCGTGTGACTGATATTAATATAATATTTAAACCGTCGAGACGGAATGGCACGCGCGTTTTCAAATGTACAATATAATAATAATGTATGTTATTATGATATGATAGTGTGCGTTCCGACCGTCACGATGTGTCGTGTACTGTGGGCGAATCGACTGGCTGAGGATGAGAAATTACCGACAAACGTATACAGTGCAATGCACATAATATTACATATTATGTATGAATGTTAAATATGTTATATTATTATATCTACATTACATATATGTATAACAGGTGCCTCGCGACCAGATCGCTGTGACAATAGAATAATTTTGTGGTCTGTGGATGTCATCCTAATATTATTATCGTAATTCGTAATAATTATGTTATTATTATAATAATGTTGTCCAGTGACGGAGGAACGTCTATATAGTACCTGCTGAGTTGCAGGTTAGCGTATAAACTGTTTATTTTAATATAAGACGTTTTTCTTTTTTAAATTTAATTTACTTTGTTACACGATTATAATATTATTTTAGGTACCTACTCGTCGTTAAATAACTGAACTTTAAAATTCCAAAAAAATATATTTTCAGTTGTATCCCACCCCCAAACAACACGACTTCTCTACGATACGAGTTATAATTTTATTTTTTCATTTCTTTGATGTGTGTTTAAGCAATCGTTTTCGCTTGCTTTTCGATCGCTAGCACATTTTTGTTACACGCACCAAGCCTATATTATTATTTTTTCGCGACGACCGGTCATTTCCGGGCGAGTCTTCCACCGCTATTGCAATAATTCACTCACGCTCCACAATCGTCTCCCCGGTATAACTTCCCTGGGTACACTACATAATATTATGACATGATGCGCACAACGTGTCGCCGTGCCGCGAGAAAATCACAATCTGTTTTTAACCGTGTCCATAAATCACGACCGCCATTGGCGCTATTACAATGATGTGATATACGCATCCCTCGTATATACGCGCTCCGGTTTATCGTGTAAAATCGTCCGAAAACGAGAACTACACTGCAGTAATGTACTTAATATTAATAAACTGCAATATATTAATAGTATTATACCGTTTACTGCGTACATGGTTCGAAATCGTCAACGATCCAAATTCCGGTTTTTGCTTGTATATGTGTGTGTGTGTGTGTGTGTGTGTGTGTTTTTTTAACGGTTCGTATAAGCGTATTTAAATATATACCTGGTATAAAACTACTAACCACTGTTGGGTATTGTGTGAAAATTTTTTTTTAATTTTTATATACTAACGTGAATTTTACCATTTCTCTTAAATCAGTTAACCGGCCTAATTTTTTTTATTACGTTATTACAACCGTAATTGTTTAACCAACCATCTAATTCTTCTAACAATGGTAAAGCTAATTCCATTCAAACGGCGTTGGTCGTAAAACGTATTTTTTTAACATCATCCCTTCGTTTCGCGTTTTCCTATGTTTACTATATTTATACACACTATGTCTGCTACTGAATTTATTATAACACGGCACATCTGCATTGCATTTTTTATGATCATTAGTGTATACTAGAAATTGGTTACACGCTTCAGCGCAGGTGGCAAATGACAAAGGGAAAAATTTTTGAAAATTGCATACGCCAACGTATGTAATTAATAACGACACGAGTGGTATATGACGTGGTCCTTTTTCAAACTTTAAACAAAAAACTACGCTCGTGTCGATTTGTGTGTGAGACTTAAGCGAATATTGTTTTCGGTTTTAAATAATATTGTTAATCATCAGGATGGCTAGAACCGCTGCTGGACCGAATCACCAGGAATTCGACTACCGTAGTGTGTCCCGTGATTGACTCGATCGACGACAAAACGTTCCGTTACCGTTTCCATAATGAACCAATAAGTGTTGGCGGTTTTAGTTGGAAGCTTGTGGTTAGTATTTTTTTTCTTACCAATTGGAATTTTGTCTATATACTGCACCGTCCAAGTATATAATGTTCATGTTTGTTGTTTAAACTGATTTTATTACACTGATTAAAAAATATTTTCGTCCAAGTAAACATAAATTAGAATTTCTTTTGTTGTTTTTCTGTCTCAATAAGTACAACACACAAATTATTAATCTAGGATAAAAAAAATGTAAAACGATCGTTTTTATCATATTAATACTCGAAATCCACAAGTTCTTTATCTTGTCATATTCATACACTCACACGCAGCAAACTGTAGTCTCCGTTTAACACATAACATATAATACACATATATCTCAATCTTCTTTTTTACTACCCACTCAGCTTCCTCCCAAGTTTATCTCTATTACGGTTTTTCTTTACAACCATATCTTATGTATACAATATAATATATCCAGAGAATGTATATAGTACTATATACATATGTTTTTACATGTTCATTATCCCTTTTCTTCTTTTGACATAGCTAAACTATCTAAAATTACTGTTTTTCTTTTTTCCCCCTCGATCAATGACTACACTACATCCAAATGCACTATAAAATAAAAATATACACAAGCACATATAAGACATAAAAAAATTTAAGATTAAATAATTATTTTGAATATATCATTATTTAAATATATTTAAAAAAAATCACATTTTCTGTGGTACTTTTAAATAGATATTATGTAAATAGATATAAATTACTGAACATGGTATAAATATTTCTCAAAACCGGTTTTTCATACTCAAATCAGGTGAATACGAAATTCCAAAACTAAATACTCTAATTATATAATCGAGTTTTAAACTCAAAATTTATTACTCAAATTAAAATTTAAAATACTTATTAGTCATCTCTTTATTATGTGTGTGGTATATATTTTAATTAATTTATAATCGCATAAATCAATTTAAAAATTATTTTTATATAATAAATTATTATCATCTATTTACTTTGTATAAACATTATACAATACAGATTAGCATTTTATTTTATATTCTAAAAGCACAATTCCCAGTACATATTAATTATAACCACCGGTTATAATTAAAAATAATTCATGTATATAAAAAGTATGACATTTTTAAAGTTTTACAAAGTTAAGCATATTGTGTAACATTATCTTTTGTATAATAATATATGTCATATTATATGTTAGATAGATGAATTTCCATGTTAAAAATTATCATATTTTCAAACTTTTTTTTCCATTAAATGTACAAAAACCTTTATTATTCGGAATAATTTTAAAACTACAACTGAATTATTTTCCAGAAAATATTTCACAAGAAATATGAATGGTATATTTATCATTTAGCGATACGTTGTTTAAAATACGCCAATATACGATGGATGGTAAATATAACTTTCAACGTTAATTGTTTGTGCGATTAAAACATTTGTGGAATTTTCTGTTTAAAATTGCATCAATTCGTTAAATATCGTTAAACTTGTTACGTATACACTACCTGTATAGTTGTATACATTAAAAAAGTGCCTAGTATAAACAAATATATAAATATATTGAAATAATTTAATCGTTTGACAATCTGCATTGATGTACTCAATACATGCTTTCGAGATAAAATTTTTATTATCACATATTAGGTTCATTTTTTTGGTACCTTATAACGGTTGTAACTTATTAAAACAGGTTCTGTGTTTTATTCTTATACATTTCAATATACAAATTACGATGATACGGTGTTTCAATTTGGAAATTTAGTAATATTTTTTTATCAAAAGTTCACTTCAAGATAAGATGTTATACCTACTATTTGGTGTATAATATTTTATTATACGACATTAAATACTTTATTACAAAACGTATTAAAATAAAAATTATGATTATACTTTTATATGATACAAAAACACTAGAAACGTGATAGCAATATTTAATGAGCCTAAGGCGGATTGCACTTTTATCACTTATTTGCCAACTGTGCAATGTATGAATTCAAACGATTAATCACCATTAGTCGACCTACCGGTACTCAAATCATAATATTTCATAGGTACACATATTTTTTAAGCTCGTATAGTACAAACATCACACACGATATTGACGACTAATTCCAATTTTATTCTTTTTTTTTTTTTTTAACTCAATTAGTGAAACATAATATTTCAATTTACATAAATGTTTTACTTTCGTTGTACAAGTATTCGTGAGGTTTGATATTATGAGGTTTTTTAGAATTCGCAGAAGGGTTGTACAAAATATTACAAATGCGTGGTTTATACATATTAAAATGTAAAATATACTTCAATTATTCCACAATTAAAAGCTAATAAATATTATATGTTCTGTAATATTCAGTATGATCACACAATATATTTGATAATATAATATACACTATACATATATAAACAGTACACACACGTGAGCGCGCGCATGTATATGTTATTTTTAATACATATTTATAGAAACACTAGATGATGGTTTGTCTGAAAGAAAAAAATGTAATATACATTTATTATCTTGGATAATTATAATAAATTGTACCTTGTTATAACGAAATACTCGTCTTATTGCCATCCGTCAGTTTTGGTGCCATGCACGAACGAGAGAATGCTCTTAAGTTCTGTGTAATACATGACATGTACTCGACGGATCGTGTAGAACTCGCGCCCGCTGGTCGTGCTGTATGAATTACTTCACCAAAAACTTTTCAAAGTACGTTCCAACAACCCCACACATCTTTTGTGGGCTTCATTCTAGTTTTTACTAATTGAATATAACTATACAACTTCGGTTAAGCCTACAGATAATATTTTTTTTGAAGCAAAAGTAAAAAAAAAAAAAACGTGACTAAAATTTAAAATTGATAAATTTCAAGAAGCAAATATTAATTGTATATGATAATACTAAGGGATTAAAATAATATAGTATTTATATATATATAAAATAAAATAATAGATGATAAAAAAAATAGTTAGTAAAATAATTTTTCTATTATATTTGTATATATATTATTATATATTATATACTTATATTAACCTTACTCCGTAAGTAAAAATTAAATTATTTTCAATATAAATTATAACAAATAAATTTAACATTATTACTATTTTTTATCACCCATATAATGGTTAATGACAAATTTAATAAATGTATATTTATTTATTTTAAATTCGTTATAAATATAGTTAATAATAAGAATAGTTCCTTGTATAATTTAATCATCGGTTAATTATTGAGATTTTTGCCCAACTCTTCACGGAGACGTGTGTAGTGCGGTAGTATGAAAAAATTTTCACCGCGGTCGCCGGTGTAAGTATAGTATATAATATTTTTGTACGTTTAGTTTTTTCGAGTAAAATATTTTGATTTAAATTGCATAATATATTACCGAGTGGGCACGAATTTAATATTATTATAAGTATAATAATATACTGAATACATGATAGATCGTAGGAAAAATATGATCAGTAACGATATCGTTATTGTTATTATTTGCTAACCCAGCATTTTATTCTATTTCACGTTCGGCACTCGAGTAAGTGCAGATCCTCCTATTATATTATTATAATAATAGTGATTGATTCTTTTTGGAAAATCGTTACTGACGTGTGTATCATGATCTACAATTTATATAACAGATAAATCGCACATTGATCTAACTTCTCGTGCAAATCTTTTCCCAAGGTCCTAATACACACGAATGTGATATACAGTGTCACGCTAATTTCACAACTCAACTATATATAGGTGCATATTTATGGTTAGTGAAATTATACGATAATTTTATTCAATCTGCACCATTTACAATTTGTTAATGCTCCAATATATTATTTCAGGATCATCCTGTATACATATATTATATATTATTTCTATGTAAAACACGTGTGACAACGTAATCATTATTTTATACGTGCAGCATCTATCTATATTATATTAAATACAAAATATAATTTGCTTTATATTGCATATATACATATATATATATATGCGCCGCGTGTACGTGATATAAGTAGCTTAACTCCTGTCCTCTTCGTCTTTCGCGACACTCGAGATGAATGACTCGAGTGTAATTTATTTTTCCGCAAAAGCCGACAAATTGCCGGTATAGCTAATGACGGCGACGGTGTACAGCCCGATAAGTCGGAAATTGATCGCGGGCAATAGATTTTACTTACTCCACGTATAATATATAAGTGATCGTGGGCGCACTAAACAATATCGCCCCGTGTTTCGTCCCATTAAACACGAACGAACGTCTACAACAACTCGTTTAATGGCGTGCGTATGCGTCTGTGTGTGTCTGTGGAAAGGCGCATGTATTGTGTACATAATAGAGTCTCTTCTCGTGGACTTTACCTTTGTGGCGGTGTATTTGTCCTCACCAAAGCGAGTACCACCTTTATATGTAATACGTATATAGGTATATAAGTTTCACAGACTCACCACTACGTATATAATATAAGATCGACGACGTATATAGTATATATTATTATCTACGATAATAAAATACGCAATTTATTTTCCTTGAAAACAAATCCGGTCTGCGTATAACGACACGAAAGTATTTCCGTAGTCAATATTCTTCGACGGTCGATGATGATAACTCATAAACAATATTCCGTTAGGTGTTTTGTCGCGCAAACTATATTAATACGTTTTAAATCCCGCGTGTTCGACCGATCAGAGTGTTCGCAAACACATTTTAAATTATGATTAATATCTCGATTCGTTATGAAGTCGTTTCGTCATGACCCGAATTTCAATAAAACAGCATTTTGCAGGTTAAGCAATTTGTAAGTGTAGTGTTTGTTTTGTGGATACCTTTTTTTTTTTTAATTTAAACAGTCCAAAATATACCATGTGCTATATTGAATAGTAAAATACAAAATCTTGATAATTTTACTTTCGCGTTGGTAAAAACTGAATAACAATTTAATCATTGTTTATGCAAATTTTAAAACTACTAGTAAAAAAAAACAGCAATGCTCGAAAAACGTAGGTATGTGAAACAATCAACTATTACAACAGTTTCAGAAATTTCAGGGCTTATGACTGTAGTTTAACGTTTAATGAACGATTCTATTTATCTTGCTAAAATACACACAAACAGGTACTCACGAGCGCGCATTTTGGTAGTTTCTCTGTTCAAAAATGTTTAGTTGGTCCCATGTCGCTATTTGTATAATAGTGGCTTATTAAACATGTGATACATTAAATTCGGAATATTATTATAATAACATTTCTAAAATAAACGTACCCTCTCAAATATTTTATTTTATGTATCATATTATTACGTTTTAAAATCCTTATAAATTAACGTTATCGATAATTTATTTTTCAAAAAAAAATCTTTCCGATCCGTTATTACTTATTTTTTATTTTATTCAATATTTGACTGGTACGCTGGATAACGAATGCGGAAAACACAACATTTTCTTTGGGACTTAAACTAAATCTGATTATGATACTGTATATTAGCCCTAAACATAAATATTTATTTTATAATAAAGTATTTAAATTGGTATTTTTACTTGTTAATCAAGCTTTATTAGCTAACATATAATGTACTGGGTATTGACCATCAAACAGTCTATCCAAAAAATCCGAGTTAGCAATATTTGCCATTCTTAATATAAAATTAAATTAAAATAAGTTATCTTTTCTGTCACAAAAAAACCATGAGTCTCAAAACCACCATTGCGATAATTAATGTACGTACATGTACAAGTTATACGTTTGTACCATGTGCAATCAAACCTCCATGCATAAGATTTATATGCCTTGTTCTGACAAACAGACGATCTGCAAGTATATTAAAATATCAACAACATATTAAATTACACTTAATACACTGTAAAACCAGACATCAGCAACATACACGGAATCAAATGATATACTTTTAAATGCACCGAAACAACTTTAAAGATTTATTTTGTAGGTACCTACTTTAACTATAGTGAATTTATTAATAATAACATAACACGAATGATTAATTAATCCCTTGTCCGAGCCTGCAAGTTATAACGTTGTTATATTTAATAATTTATACCTACCTAAATTTAATGTCCACCCACTGTCGTCACTTGTATGAACTTATACATTGTAAGAAGAAAACAACCTAATATTTTTAGCATTTTATTTTTTACCTCTATATGGACACATTATAAATAGTGTGGGACAACGCTTTTGTCCAACATTTTATTTCGTGTATACTCACACACACACATACAATGTCCGCTCGTGCGTACTATAAGTTTTACATATTATTTCATAAAATACACAGTTACTTGGCCACGCGCAATGAATATTTGAATATATTTATTTTTTAATTGTGTGTGCAATACGACACCGTACTGTGAAAAGTAGTCAAAATTTGATTAGATCATTAAAAAAATTAAAATGTGTTATTTTGTTTTAGTGAATTTTTGTTATAAGATAAGCGTATTTAGTAGGCATAGATACAATGAATAATTTAATTTTACTTATATGCAGTTATGCGTATTATAACAGTACGATATATTTACATTTTTCAACCACTGTAAATTTCAACGATTATATGTAAAAAAATATATTTTATGATAAGAAAAATTTATTTGAATTTTTAAATTTATTTCTAGTTCAATTGGCACGTCGTACCAGACAGAGAAAAAAAGCGTCACAAGAACGCCGCTGAACCTGTGTGGTCACCGACCATGGCCGGTGGCCTGTTTGCCATCGACAAAAAGTTTTTCGAGCGACTTGGTACTTATGATAGTGGCTTCGACATTTGGGGAGGTGAAAACTTAGAGCTTTCATTCAAGGTATGTTTAAAGAACATTTCATTTAATTGGATAGGTACTCAAGTATGAACTTAGCCACACGGATGACTTTGAGAGTATAAAAAATAGTAAAAACACCGTAATTTATTATTCCTAAATTATTCTTAGAAACTAATATTAAAAATGCAATTCTTTTTATTTTAATTTAATTTCTGTGGGAGGAAAACATAAGTGGTGCTTGGAAAATACACTATATTTTCTTTATTCGCCGCACTCCTTCCCATAAATTCCTCCTTTGAACTGAAGTATGACTGTATTACTGTGATCAAAATAAACGTCAGCTTAAATAATGTAAAAATGTATGCTTGAACAATATTTAAAAATAATTTGACAAATAAAATAAAATATTTTCATTTTATTTTTTTATACTTCATCAATGTTTTGAAAACATTATTTTGCTATGTGGTGATTAGTACAATTCGTAATTAATTATATTCATCATGCTATTTTATTGCAAGATAATATAATATGAAATAAATAAATTATGGTACGAATTATCTTACAAATGTGTATTACTTTTATGTGACACAGACGTGGATGTGTGGTGGTACGTTGGAGATAGTGCCGTGTTCGCACGTCGGTCATATATTCAGAAAGAGGTCGCCTTACAAGTGGCGGACGGGCGTCAACGTTTTGAAGAAGAACTCCATCCGTCTAGCAGAAGTGTGGATGGACGATTACGCCAAGTACTATTACGAACGGATCGGTAACGATCTGGTAAGAAATTCATCAAATATAAATGTTTTTTTTGTTTAACTCACAATTAGTATAGTATTTTATACCTTATTTGCTGAATATTATATTTTTTCTTGGCAAATGTTTTTGGTATTTCCATGTCTATTAAATTGTTGACAAAAACATGTATATTATAAAGGTCTTTTAAATAATTTCACGTCAAAAATCTAATGGAAATGAAGTGTCAATTTTACGAAGTTTAATATTTTAATATTCTAATATTTAGGTAAAAGCAATCGATGCTGAAAAAATAATTTAGCTTTACAGCTACAAATTTCGTTTAAAAAATGGATTCAAAACCTTAAATTTTAGATGAACGTTTTACTATAAATAGGTATTATATAGTATCATTAACACGATAATTACAAAATTTAAGTATACACTTTAACACTTATTTTATTCACCATTTTCTATTTTCGAGTTAAAAATAATTAAAATAATCGATTCGATTAACACAATTCTCTACTTACGTGCATACTTGTACTCAAAAATTCGCAAAATATTAAAAAAAAAAACGTAAAAACCCTTTAAGTTGCTAAACTAAGTTTAATGATACATACAATTTAATATAAAAATCATAGAACTTCTCAAATGTATTAAGTTATTGTTATTAACTAATTACCTAGATGTATAACTAGATAGCTTAGTATACCTGGGTTCACAAATCTTACATCGAATAATATGTTTTAGTTGTTTCTATGATAATATTGTTCTTTAACATCAAAATAAAACTCTGTGTTGAATATTATTGAAAAATAAATAAAATTGGATTTTCCAAATAACATTATCATGTTAGGAATAAAAGAAATAACCCTTGGGTGATAAAAAGTCGTTGTCATCGTTTAGTTTTAGTTGTTTAGTCCATCATTGATCTGACGTAACGTATGTCGATTACAATAATATTATTTTTAATGTTAACTTAAAGAAATCTGCCCGAGTGATATTCTATCGTGATTAAACTTTAAATAAGTCAACAATAGTTATTTACTCAAGACTAAAGCATAAACATATTAATTGGCCGTGCATTAAACTGTATTCGAAAAGGACGATATACATAAACATTTTAAACATTATAATACTCATACAACTTCTTCATCTTTTTAAACAATAAAACAACCAGATTCACGAAGTTTGATTTTGAGTAATTAAATAATCTTAAAAGCGATCGCGCTAAAACTGCTATATGTACACGTGTTCTTATTAAATTGACATTGGAAATAAAGACGTTCAATGAACTTATAACAATTAATAAATCATACATAATATTAACTGCAAATGTATATTTTACTGTTTTTTATATTTTATTAAAGATATGATTTTATTTGACACAGGGTGATTACGGTGACATAACGTCTCGCAAAGAACTTAGAAGGAAGTTGAAGTGCAAGTCGTTCAAATGGTATTTGGAGAACATATACCCAGAACTTTTCATACCAGGCGACGCTGTAGCGTCTGGAGAGGTAAAAAAAACATACATCGTGTTCGAGACTAGGAAAATGGGAATATATACTTAGGTCACAGTCATCATCTCTCATGCGCACATAAAAGTTTTTAGGGAAATAAGTTTATCCTACAAACTTCTTAGACCCCAGTAATATTTTCTTATTTTCTTTGATTGGAAAATACTATTTCGTATGTGTCTCATTTTATGGACCCACAGAAAACAATTACTGTCCAGTTCTTTTCTAAGTGAATTTCTGTTCATCAGATAACACATTTTTAAACTTTTGTTCCGACCACATTTATTTTTCATTAATTTCGTGTTTATTTAACATAATGATATCGGACATACAAAAACGAAATGATATAATATTTACAAATAATTCAAGCCCATCACAATCTACTCGTATTTTGTATACGAATAGCAGGAATAACAATATTTTTTATCCTTCAGTAAGTACGTTTTCAAACATCGAATTACTTATATCCGACTATCATTTTTATTCAACGTTTTTATGCTTCACATACCTAGCCGTGTTTAACGGTTTAATATAACAAACAGAACACAAACGAATCCCTACAGACCATATCGAATGTTATACAAATATTTTGAAACAAATTTATGCAATTAAATTGTTTTACGTGAAAATAGTCTCTCTTTAAATAAACGTTGAAAATATTAATAAATTAATTACTCTCTACTTTAAATAATTACCGACCTAATAATAGAATATATTGTTGTAAATCATTAGTCAGTAAAATAACATTTGTTTAACCAACTGCAACGATTAAATATGATTATTATCACTATATTAAATTAAAAAGTTAAAAACAGAATACTATAATAATAATTCCTATACGATTATTAATTTACCATATTTATTTTAAACGTTATAATTTCGTAAATTCCGTTAAATTATTTTAAAATTATACATCGACAACAGTTTTCTAGATAATAAAACAGCTTGCTGTTATTTAACATCATTGATACGTGTCTAGTATATTATAGTATAATCTATATTAATTGTGTGTAATATTTTAAACGTATATTGTATTTAAATTTGTGTATTGGGAATCAGGTGCGCAATTTAGGATACGGCAACAAAACTTGTCTGGACTCACCGGCCAGAAAAACCGACCTCAACAAACCGGCCGGACTATACCCCTGTCACAAAATGGGTGGCAATCAGGTGGGAATAATGTTACCTCTCGTATCGGCAAAGAGGCCTGTTTTGCAATTTTGCATACAGGATTGTCGAGGTCGAGCCGGTACAATACGAATCAACACGTCCTGTCTTAAAATTTTCCTGTCTTTTGCGCGTCCTGTTTACACTTTCGTTTCGTAGTGATGATGATGCAATTTTTGTTTTTAACAGAATAAACGTTAGGTGAATCCTGTACACTGTGCATGCGTAGTAAAAAATTGTATAGTATATAAGCGCACAAATTATACCTTAATACATATATATATTATATAGTTTAATGAGTAATGACTTTAACCTATAACTATAACTAAACTTATGTATACTTACAACACACGACATTCTCGCCTGGTCCGAACGTGAAGTTACTCGTTCTTTCATTTCTATTTTGTTTGTATTCATTAATTGTTTTGTTTTATTTTATTTTTATTTTTTAACCCCACATTTTAGATAAAAAACATTGTGTCGAATATGTGCGTAGACTCGAAAGGCGATGCCAACAAGCCCGTCAATTTGTGGCAGTGCCACCAACAAGGTGGCAATCAGGTAAAAAAAAAACCATACACTCTCGGTATATTGAAACATATTATAAATACCGATTAGATCGATTAACGATTTGTTAAGCGTAGTTTGCATATAAATATTATGCTAAAACATTTTCGCATAACATCAGCTATTGGTGCCGGTAATCCGAAAAAAAATAAAGCTTCTAGTTAGAGAGCGAAAAATAAAATCCCATCACGCAGTGTCTGAGCGTGTGCAGTGCATTTTATAAAAATATGTTTATATACCATTTTTCAAAAAAAATTCGGATTAAACTCGCGTGCTTTTCTACTCTTGTTACGATTTGGTATCAAAACGCATCGAAACTATTCGCTAGTATATTATATAATAATATATACCTGTATAAATATTATTATACATTGACAGCTACTTTCCATATTTTTTAAGATTGAAGTTAACGTATAAAATATATTTGTTTTTTACACTGTTTACTCATTTTAGAAAGATTAAAAGCTAGATGAAACTAAAACTATTGATGCAATGGTATTAAAAGCTTATATTTATTTTAAAATGAGAATTTTTACTTCTTAATTTTTTTTTTTGAAACAAAATATTTATTTTTTATTTTTTCTTCTCATTGATATTATAATATTTTTTAACTTGGTTTTTTTTAATAAAAAATTGAAGTAAACTTGTTCACTAGACAATATCTTCTCATGAAAATATTGTACACGACAAAAAATATAAGCAGAGAATATTAATTGACGTTTGTATATTTATATGAGCTATAATTAAAAATAACAAAAAATGAGTGACTTGTGGTTTTTTATTAACTTAAAAATATGTTAATAAATATTCTATAGTAAAAAAAATTAAACTGAGAAAGGGTTCTTGTTTTAAACAAAACTACAATCGTGTATGCGCTCGCTGTCGTTTTGTTCGTGTTTTTTCCAACTTAGTGGTGTTATTAATTGTTTGCTTTTTTTTTCTCCATTCACTCGTACTTCCGACCCATCCCAAACACGGCCCTAACACGATCATATCTTATTATGTACTGGCACTAAAGTTGTAAGAGCATTTTTCACAAAAGTCGTTGGATTTTTAATGAAAGAGGGTGGCAATTGCGCCATTTGACGATGACGCAATGATAACATACTCGTAGATGATAATGTTTTTATGTTCACGCATGGCAATCAATGATCGTAGATGATTTCAATGTATTCATTGTAGTTTGTATTAACCATTTCTATGAAAGGTACAGGTGTAAGATTATATTAGATGCTTATAGATAGCATTTTATTGTTAAAATGCTATCATAATTTAATATACAAATACTTATACCTACCTAAAAAGTCACTCCAAATTCGTTTTTCACTCAAAATCTGACGATCATTATTTCATATAAAAACTTTTTTTTCAATAATGATCGATAGTTTTTTCTATAAATTCTTAAGTAGGTAAATTGTTATATTAAATTTAAATAAAAATTCAAACGAGTAGTTGTCTAATAATTTAACTTTATGTAATTATATGTAATTATTATTGATTGATCGACATTTTATAATTTATAAATATGGTCTGAGTATTTTTGATACAATATTACATTTAATTAATAATATTTTAAAAACTATTTTTAAGAAATAGTATCGTTAGTACCAATATACATTATAACTCAGAACCAACTCGTTCAAATTTTAATGTTGATTATATCAACATTATAAAAACATTTTCTGCATAATTTAAAGTAAAAGAAGTTGGTTTTCGTTTGAAAATAAGAAGTTTGTATTGCTATTTAAAACTCATTGAATAATATGAAAAAATTCATTTAATTGGAAATATGGTATTAAATATATTTAACAAATTAAAAAATGAGTTTAAATTAAATTACTATAAAAAAAAAAAAAAAAAAAAAAAACAGGAAATTGAGAATTCATGATAAATTATGATTTAAAATAATTCAATGGTAATAAAGTGTACAGTTATCTTCGTATTCAAATTAGTATTATAATTCTTATTAGATAAGGTAGAAACAGTAGCTTTTTGTAGGTAATGCGTTTGGCAAACTGCACTGCACGAGCGCGTATGCATGCGATCCGACGATTGTACATAGAACAATTAACTCATGGTTCTTAGGTACAAAATTAATGTTTTACGAAGAAATACAGTAATTTTAAAAGCTATTATAATATTTGACTAATACACAAATGCATGCACGTTCCTCATAATATTATTATCATCTTCCTCCTGTTTACTTATATTTAACTTTATACTAACGTACACACGCAAAAATTATATATTTATATAAAATTGACGCGTGTGTATATGTGTAATGTGTATACTATAAATATACATATTAAGTATGAGTAATTATATTTGTCTGAAAAAAAAAATTTTCCTTGGATGTTGGTTTAACCGTACTCGGCCGACCTTTTCATTTAAATAATGTCCTCTTTGCCTCCCGCGAAACTTGACTAATTATACTAATTTCGTATTATATGCTAAATACCTTTAGTACTGGATGCTCAGTAAAATCGGCGAGATCAGGAGGGACGAGTCGTGCTTGGACTACGCTGGCAGCGACGTAATCTTATATCCGTGTCACGGGTCTAAGGGCAACCAATATTGGAACTACGACCATAAAGTGAGTATTGATGAACAATTTTCTAAATAGGTACAACGTTCCTTATAATTTACTGCAGTATCTACGAATTTAAATTATATTTTGAATATTATTGAATATATTATAATATTTATATCAGAAAGAAAGTGTTTCTTATGTCATTCTTTATGGCTTTTAGAGTATATTATATGGACTGAAATTCGTTCAATTTAATCAATAATATGACAACATTTTCTTGATGAGTACAACAATTCAGTGAAATTTCTTTTGTATGGTTAATGGATTAATAATTATTCAATAACGTAAAAAAAGTAGTTGGTAGGTTGAAAGTAGGTGAATATATAAAAATGTGTAAAAAAAAAAATAATAATAAAGGCTGACAATTGATCAAACATCTATAGTATTATTTTTACCAGTAGTGTTATAAACTTATAAGTAACCGTTGTCTTTTAGGGGTGTGTATAAAATGCACTACTTCGTTGTATTTGTAACAAAATTCATTTTTTTCATACAAATATAATTTATATTTATCATTGTTGAAAACAAAGGTACTCGAATAATAAAGAGTTTGACTTTTTGTACATACAATAAAAAAAAAATGAAACACAAAGTTATTTTATAAAACTAGTACATGTTTGACAGTGATTGAATAACGAGTTTTTAAATAATAAAGTTTTTGATGATGTAGATATACATTTCTTAGCGATTGTTAAGGGATTATAGATTATATTTTTATCGGTGTCTACATTTTCTTTATTAAATTTTTAATTTCACAGATAAAATTGTTCAATAATGTAATTACTTTGGACATTTTTTTTTTGTAGACTAAACAGCTACGGCACGGTAGCAGTAGAAAGTGTCTGACCATTAATAGCACCAAAGACAAGCTGCTCATGGAAGAATGTGACTTAATGCTGCCCAGGCAAATGTGGCAGTTTGAAAACTATAACGCGACGTTGGCCACCGAGGATAGTCACATGAGGCATTAAAGACTTCTAACGAAAAAATTACAATAGAATTACTTCCTATATAATTATTATTTTGTTTTTATTAATTTTTTTTTTTCGTTTTGATCAAAATTTTTTCCATTACAAACTTCCACCGCACCGCGATGGTCGTTTTGTTTTTATGATTATTATTAACATGTATACCTTTGTTCGAACAAAACGAAACGTTGTCGCGCTCAAACAAATCTAGCGACTTGTAAATAATACGCGTTCTTTTTTATGTAAACTATATATATGTATTGTCATTTGAATAATTATTATCTCTATGTATTATAAACTATACGATTGTACTTAAACAGTATTGCGGCTATACGACGAACAAAACATTCCCTCGTGACATTTCCACCTTTTTTTTTAAGTTTTTTTTTTTTTTTTAATTTCGTCCAAAATTATTTTTTTGTCGATGTGCAATTTGTGTTGATTATTATTATTATTATTATTTTCAGTGTACATAAATTATGTCAGTGTAACGTACGTGTTATGTTATGATATATAATTATATTTATATATTATAATATGTTATAAGCTCTATTCGTGTGTAAATCTTCTCCGAAATGCGAACAAAGATTATACGAACGATCATTATACTATTATGTATTACTATTTGAACATATATATAATATTATTCCTTTTAATTGTTATTTATATTTAATAAAAATTGATAAAATATATTTAAACAATGCCGTCGCGTATATTATATACCTTTTATTATACATTGCACGTTCCTTGGCGAGAACATGATTTTATTATTGTTTTAAATCTTAATTTCACAACAATACCCTATGTATACGAAACAACGTGAAATTTTAGCGCAAATAAGATGCATTTTATAAAATATAAAATACTTATCATACATTACTAATAATTATTGTTTCCGTCGTAGCTTACGAATTAATGCTGTGACTATTATACGTTTAGCCGTCGACTTTCGCACACTCGAGGGTGAATAATATGCTTTTTCTATTGCAGCCGGAGCGAAATGAATCGCAAAATACCAAAAACAGTTAAACGTATATGGTGCGACCGACGTTGACGTTATGACGAATTATTTATTTATTTTTTCATCCTCTGAAATTTGAAATCCGAACACGAGTGTGTGGAGGACGGGATACAAATCCAATATTTTTTTCAGTCAGTGCCCGCGTGTAGAACCCTTTTAATCTGTACCGCGCCCATACAATATCGGAGTGCGTTTTATTGTCGTCGCTCGGAATATAATATACAGTGTCGTGCGAATACACACACACACACACATACACAGTAGTATAATTGAATTATTCAATTATCCGTGGTTATCAAAGCACTCCACGGCTCACAATTATTTATCGCAACGATTCATCGTCGACACTCCGTATACCTTTATATATTATAATAAAATAGCCCTGTTTCCGTCAACTATTACGTTATTATTTGGCGCAGCACAAACTCTCAACGTTTTTTTTTTATTTTTTTCAACAGTTATTGCATCGAATACGACATTAATATTGCCAATAATCGGTAGATAATCGAGTACCTGTACCTATTCCAACAATTCACAGCAGGTAAATAATAACATGCAAATATCCCGACGACGTAAAAAATCGAAATATATATTAACTGTGAATAGGTAAAACGAGTAAATATTGGATTAATACAGTAATAAATTATAATAACTTACAACTCGTGCTACACGATTGCCGGTGACCGGACCATGTAACACTATACAAAATTGATGGTTATAATATTTACTATATCGTGAGCGCATGTAAATAAATAAAATATTGTTTATTTAAACATTATTCAACCGCATTTATGTATATTATATAGTCACCTACCACGTTGCGTTTAAATCTATATTATACAGTTCAGATAATATAGTGGGTTCATTGCTTGAGTCAATTTCAAAACCATCAAAATAAGGATATCTTGGATGATAATCTTCAAAAGAAACAAATCTTTTAAATAGATGATTTAAGGAACTATCCGACACCTAATACAAATGAGTATTCAAGATCAGATCAAATAAATTAAAATCGTAACATATATCTGCATTAATTATTATAAACTATACATATAGCATGTACAAATAGTATTTAATATCAAATAATCAATGATGTGTTACCAATACAATGTGATTTGTTTGTTGTAAGTTATTTTACTGTTTAATATTTTCTATATTAAGGGAAGAGAAAAATTAATATTAATGACCTTAAAACCATTAATAAGTTACCTAATGGCATAATTTGATCAGACGATTGTTATTTTAGTTACTGCATTTGCGCATTTAAAATTCTGTTGCGAGCAAAGCATTATATTTTGACTGCGTGGGTGAATAAATCCTGTCCCGAACTCCCAATCAACACATTGTAATATGTTTATAAGTAATTATAACTTAATTATTTGTATTATTAAAGTTTGAGAACTTATTGTTCAATAAATAACACGAATTTAATCTCTTGATTGAGCGTTGAACAAACGTTAACCTATGGTTATTATGTTGTTATTATGTCTAATGTCAGCTAGTACATTATCATTAATTATAATGAACCATAAATCAATTAACAAGTTATTTAATAGTTAATTTACATATTTATGGATAGAAATATATTATAGATTTATGACAACCTGGTTTTACCAGTTCGGTAATTTATAAGATTTCAAGGTTCTTCTCAAACTAACCTTGCCTAAAAATTTGCGTATAAAAACAAAAAATCAAAAGCCACTACCAAAAAATAAGTAAAAACCATATGGAATTAAGTGCTTAAGAGTAGATAAAAAAGAAGCAACTAGTATACATAGTATATTTGTGTAAAATACCAAGTACATTATAATATGTGATTATATAAAAATATTTATGTAAATATAAATTGAAACGACCACAGTCGTGATGATCGTTTTAAATATAAATGAATGCGGGTTAGTTCAGGTCATTGATATATTTATTATAATCACGGCCACCTAACGTTTTCTTTAGCTGATTGTTATTTATTGGCTAACAATATTGTATAAATATGAATAAATAAATAAAAATATAATTTGAAATTCCTCTTAATCGTCTTTTTTTAATTTTACTGATAATATTTACAATCTTAAAATTGTATAAACGTTACATAATGAACAAAAAAATATTCCTGGATAATATGAAAATTCAAAATTAATTAAATTAGATATATATAATAAATTGATTTTAGGTTTACGTAGAGAAAAACAAGTTAAGTTAATAAAACCATAGCATATACTAGTAAACGCATTTTGTCTTTGATGTTTGGTTATTTAAATTCAAATAATAACTAATATACGACTGCAGTTACTATATTATTTTACTTTTGAACTTTAAAATATAATAAATAATCCTTCCACGATGATAACTACGTTACATAATATTAAAACCACGATGGATTTCGATACGGTACCAAATTATTGTCCAAAATCATATTTCAAAAGTATCGATTAAAAAAAAAAATATTGACTCGGACGACCGAACTGTAACATTTCATGTACCTACTACATAATATCATGACATAATAGATATAAGTATTGTATCATGAAAACTGTGATCATTCAATGGTTGCATCTTTTCTGACTTATGTTGTATCCAATTTTTATTGGTCTATTTTTAAATATATTATAATATAAGAGTATGTAATAATAGCCAATAAGAAATAGAGAACTATGATACAGCAGTCGAAGTGAAGAAATATTTGTGTGGTATGAACCATCAAATAATAGTTATATATATTGCCCCATGTACTGGTGAATAATAATTAAAGGTCAAATTTTTATGATTTTACATATTTTGTTTCTAGGGAAGATGGTTAAACTGGAGTAAAATAAATATTTACGATTTATGACACACAGAATTCATAGGGACAATTTTACTTTAAATAAAAAAAGCATGTTTTACAGATCAGAGAATATTTGAGAATAAATAACTATGTTTCTGTTTTTATAAATATTTTTCAAAAATGAAAAAATTAATTATAGTTATATAACACATTATTTTTATGTAGGTACCTTTTACGCACCAATTATTTTTTATTGTAAATAAAATAAAATAACTTTAAACTGAATAATAATGATAATTTTTTTACAGAATATTAAAAGGGTATTTTGCTTTTTTAAGGATATAAAACATCATATACCTGATTTTAAATGTATATTAAAAAAATATAGGGAATTGCATATCTTTAACAACATAAAAACATCATATTTAAAGGATTTTAAAAGATTATAAATCCGACCCTAATAATATTATGTAATACGTATTATGTGTGTACCTATATTACGTGCGACATTCTTTACAGTGGAAACAGTTCAAACTATCTATTCGATGAAAACTGTTGTATAGATCATAATATAATATTATGTAATGTGTTTAAATTAATTAGAAGTATGGCAATAACTAATAACTAACAATCCCTTTATAGCTCAAGACGTAGTATGTATATTTTAGAATTGTTTTTGTTTTTAATAAAATAGATATGTAAAATTATTATAACATATTTCTTTTAATTTTTACCATAACACATATAATATTATTATGTCATGTTCTACTTATTATATTAAAAAAGAAAAATTTTAATATCGCACTATATAATATTCTTATATTATGTATCATGAACTAGGACACAAGGGTTACTGACTTTCCAATTAATTAACATAATATACTGCACAGTAATAACATTATATGTCGCGTGAGTATATAAGCACACCACAAATGTCAGTATATCAATAGGTACCTATACCCAACATATTATACCTGGTAGCGAGTTCCACGGGATTAAAGTCTTAACCGTTTTAGACGTCTCGTCTTGGCATTACTACCAGCATTATATGGGATCTTGAAAAACTGGCTTCCGACTAATCCGTATCATAACATATATATACGAGACTATATGGTAGGCAAAAGGCGTGTAGACCTCGTATAACGTATTATTATTATATTATTATACCGGCATCATAGACCACCTGTTAATATTTCGACGTGCGGTCGATACGATAATCAATCAGCAGCCGTGTATGCGATAGGTATAATATAACATAATATAGTATCTTATTATAAGCACTCTTGCATATATGGTTCGCGTCGAAAAATGATATTATTTCGTTTTCAGTTGAGGCGTATCGTGGATTTAGATGGATTGCACTTCGAAAGTATTATATTATTGTGAACCTGCGCACGTGTATAATAATGTGTGCGTATTATATATTTTATTGAACGTGTATAGTGCGCGTTTGACGTTTTAAACGGCTGCTGTTATCGTTCTTTTTTTCCCGGAAACAGACGATGCGGAATTAATATTCTATTTATTTGAACGCGTAAAAAACAACGACGACGACGGGGCGGCGGCGGCGGCGCTGTTTGACAAGCCGATATCGGTATCGCGCGCATAAAACAACTTACAAAATAACAATGATGGAGTGGCGTGAGTACTATAATAATAATAATAATAATACTGCTGCTACGCTGACACATAACAAGTTATAATAATATTATGTCGTACATTATATTATTATTATGCCAGCAGAAGTAAGCCCGTTTTGTCGATCCACTAATACGGCGGATAAGCCTAGGGCAAGATGTTTTTATTCGTGCACTATACAGCCGAGTAGATAATACGATGAAAAGGCTTTGGTTCGGTTGAATTTTTGAATATAATACGTTATAGGTACCTACAACACTATACCTGCGTTGGTATTTGGTATACCATTGTTGACGCGATTCTTCTTAGATAGTACAGTACACTATATCGAGTACTGCAGAGAATATTAAATCTAACGCGTGTATCATCATATAGAGAAAGAGAGCTATAATTTATAACTCGATAAACATAATATGACTTGTAATTAAAATTGTCGATGACAATACTTACAATAAACTATATTAATATAGATTTACTCAATAACTAATTATGTTTCTTGAGTATAATGATATCTTTTGAATTGTATACCTAGTTCGAAATACACACAACCATAATAATTTATTGGCCTTGACAGGTTTTGGTTGGAGTCCTATGGAGCACTGACTATTGTAAAAAACCATGTACTATGTATCCAGTTAAGGATTGGTAAAAAAAAAATAAAATACATTTTTTAATTCTTTACAATATCTCTAAAACCACGACTGGGTGATGGTGATTAATAAACAAAATAAATTACTCAGCTTTGAGTAAAATGCAAAAATAAGAAAAAAATTTAAATGATTTTACATTCAAGAATTATATCCTGTGAATGATTTATATTCGTGTAGACTTCAATCAGTATATTTTTATTTTTATTTTGTATTATACTTTTATTACAACTTATTATTCCATAAAAAAAACTATGGTCAAAATGTTACCAAATGTATTGTTAAATATTTTATTTATTATTACAACTTTCAATAAGACCAAGATTAAAAATATCTTCAGCAAAATGGTTGATTTAAGTGAAGCCGGCAACAACACATCAGTCGATGATAGAGTAAAATACTCCAACAAAGACTATCGGACTCAAGGACCACTGTTAAAAACAGATTTATTAAAGTGTCCGCAGTTAATCGACAAGCCATCATGCTCTTCTTACAAGGAATCCATTTCTAAGAGATGTAACTTTGCTGTTAGTGACGTGAATACACAAGACGAGTTATAAGTTCGAGCTCTGTGATAAAAATTTCAAGCAAAATTTTTATAAAGAGCAAAAAGTGTAGTAGAAAAAATGGAAAACGAATTATCTTCTATTGCTAAATTTAATGAAATTACGTTGTTAAATAACAGTCGGTTGAATAAAAATTTGTTTAAATAGTAGGGGGTCATGTATATAATTTAATTTTTACATTTGTTGCCATAAATGGTGGAATGTATAAAAAATAATTTATTTATCTATAATATTTGTACAATGTATTTCATATTAACAATGGAAATTAATGGTATGTGTTTCCGGTTTTCCGTTCTTCAACATTGATCTGTAATATCACTTCGACAAACATGGATCGCAATGTTCACACTGGTAAAATAGTTACCTGTAGGACAGATACACAAAATACGATTGACAATTAATAACAAACGATAAAAAAATCATGATTTGTGCCGAAACGAATTTCAGAATATAAAAACGATAACATTTTTTATTCCAATAAATTAGTCGTGTGGTTGTGTCAACACAAACTTTTTAAACATTTTCAATTAGATATGCAATTGCGTTCAATAATTTTGCTGTTTGCTTTGTGCTTGCTGTACTAGACGGTTTTATATAAATTTGTGTTCGATCGAAACTGTCGAATTAAACCTTTAAATCAAAAATCGTAACATTTATCACGATTAAGGTTGAACGCGATATAATAAAGCTTCAAACAAAGGGGCGACGATTGAATATCGTATGTACCGTGTTGCAGATAAGCTTTTGTGAGTCGTAGACACTCGTAAATTACACGAACTGGCGGAAAAATGAGCGATTGTGGACTGAAGTATAGTGATATTCTCCACCTACGATATATATTATTACCTATGTATAATAGAATACAAGACATTATAGTAGTGTATACATTTTGAAGTCCAAAAGCAAAATAGACAATTATATGGGTTGAAGTTGATTTAAAAACAATATTATAATAATTGATAGATCTCCGTTAACGTGAATTATTATACTTCAATATGTTACGGTTGTATATAATATATGAATTTTTAAATGGAAAGATGAAACAAAAAATAACCACAGTGTTCAAAACACCTAGGACAAAATATTATACGTATTAAGTTAAGAGATTAAAATTTGTCTACATTTTTAGATATTGTATAAAACTTTTGTAACTAAACAAACAACAACGACGTCCAAACAAAGGCGTCGTCATTATAGCATCTAATAAATTAGCCGATAAGGATGTATGTAGATCAGAAACACAATAAACTTTATTTCACTTATACTCCTTACCGCACTAACCTGCATAAAATAAAAATATTATCTGATTTCTCATATTTTTGAGTTTCCATTATTAATCATCAATCCAATATTATCTTAAATAATAATATCATATCGAGTCATTGCCGTATATACAACCTAAACGGATTTCACTTTAATATTTAAATTAACAACACAAAATTAGAACTTCTGAATCTAAAATATATTCTTTATATTTAATGCGTTAGTTAGTAGGTAAGACGAAGACAATGTGTGCAGGTATGACGTCTTCTTGATCGAATATTTTATTATTATTTAAAACTTTAAATAAATACACCATAATAAGCACCTATTGTTATAAATTATAATAAATAATATTATATATTATATTGATTATTGTATTAATACATCTGAAAAAAAAAACCATAATTAAGTGTACAAGTATGATATGTTGTATACGATTGCATATTTAAACTATATCATATGATACCATTACAGGTAATAATATATATATATAGATTATAGGTATAAAAACCGAAGTTTTAATAAAAATAAAAAATTATTAACATTTTATGTCATAATATTATATGTTGCAAGTTGTTTATAATTTATATATTGTAATGGCTTAGAAATATTCACCAACGTCTGCAGGAAAAGAATGATTGCCTGCAATCGCTATCACGCTATAACTCAATGTCTTTTCGCTCCGTCGCTGTGCTTTCATCTTGATGTACAAACATAAAAACCTTTTTTTCGATCATTTTACTAGCATTTGTCAATTCACAGTGTGAAACAATGAAAAATGTTGTGTCATTTATTTATTTCCCTTGACAAATGTATACGTTTTGAAAAATAAAATTTCACAAATTCGAAAATATTACGACGAAGCTTCGTAAATTAAACTTTTACCTCGACGATATTGTTTTTAATTCAATTGAAAAAAATTATTTAATAACTTTATATTATATACACAATTTCATTTATTAAATTTAAATTTAAAAGGTAGGTCAGCGCATTTCGGTAGTGGATGTTTGTTCATCATCCCTTCGGTCCTCGAACAGGATAGTGTAATTTTACTGTAGGTATTCGATTTCAATGCAATATGATTGCATTCGATAAAAAACGATTCTGAGCAGACGAAGGGATCTTTTTTATTTAATTTTATTCGTTTCTATGGTGATAAACAAAGCCGTAATTATTTTATACCACATAATCGTGAAGTTGTACATTTTTTCTCCTTTAACCGCTTTTATTTCGAGTATCATTTCGAAAATCGAAAAATGACCTCTCTAAAGTACAAAAAGCTCAAGAACATTACCTTTCAAAAATATGCTACACTTGTACTTTTGAGCAAGTTTAGGGGGAAAAAATTTGTTTACAGAATAAAAAAGAAATAAACATCATTGTAAAACCAATACATTCCTCGCTCCGCTCAGAATTTAAAAAGTTTTTGTTATTATATAAACAAATACATTTCTTATAAATAAATACGTGGTTAAAACTAAACATGAATAAATATTGTATCATTTGTTGGCCTCTATTTTGTTATTTAAATAAGCTGTTAAAAAAGAGATAAAATAATAAAAGATTTTTAACAATCATGTTTGTTAACATTTTTATTTTTATTTGTTTTTTAATAAACGGTGGGTAGGTATGTTTATTTTTTGGCGTGCAAACAATTTTTAAAACCTCGATTACAAAATTTTGGCACTTGACCTGTAAAGTTTTGCCTTCTTTCCTGGAATACATTATAATAATATATACCTAACAGTTCATGATATTAATTAATAAGTGATAACTATTAAAACAGATGAATTAACTTTGTTAGATTTTTTTTGATTTATAAGAATAATATTATGATATAGGTGAAGGTATCTCTACCAATTAACAAAATATATATGATTTAATTTATAATAGAATTAGTTGTGGTGATACTGTATTTAAAATACCAAGTACCTATCGACTACCGACTAATGAATAGAACTATTGTTTTTTTATTAGATTACTTACAATTTATAAAATACCTATTTTAATCGTTAGAGAGTGGGATCTTCTCAAGAACCGTATTTTATAAGTAATTTTAGTATTCTATAATTTTTAATATGATTGCAGTGGTAATCATCATCATCTAGACATTTTTTCAGGCAATAGAATTCTTCATTCATAATTAATATAATATTATATAACTGATTCAAATATATACAATATTATCATATAAATATACGATACCTCCTTTGTTATAGTATCATAAAAAATACTATACAGATAACTATTTTCTCAGCTCAAAAAAAAAAAAAAACGTTTGGTAAAAAAAAATACAGTGGATTATTGTGTACACATTATATCATATTATTATTATCATAATATTTTAAAATATTACTATGTAGATACTATTTTAATTTCACATAAAAAATATTATAATAAGCGTACGATTATTGAATTAAATAAAACACTTTTAATACATTTTAATATGAACATGGCACATAAAATATTTTGTGGTTATTAAATATTTAAATTATTAAAAGAAAAAATAATATAAGCAAACAAAATATTATTGTTTAGTGTGTATTACAAAATATAACCATACAAATCATACAATAAATAAATATTTTAGAATTTAGATCATTTTTAATTTAAACTGTAAGAATCAAAATACCATATTATACAGACAATTTTTAAAAAATAGTATCAAACTAATATCTTAAACATTTTTTAAGCTCAACAAACTGTGTTAGGTAAGCTCGAACAGCAATGTGCAAATTTTGTTGTTGTTTAATATGTTATAATTTATTGTTTAATATAATAGGAAACCATTTCTTGAGTTTCTTGTATGGTTTTACTAGTACTCACATACAACAAAAGAGAAGTGATAGCTAATTATTATATTGCAGACATTACAATATTAACTGAAAAAATAAAGAACAAAAAAATAAAAAATGATCACTATTATTTTAACTTATCTTTTAATTGGATCATTTTTCAATATATTGTATGCAAGACTTAAATCTTTTTCTATTTTTAAATCTATTTAAAAATTTAACTGTGATTGTTTTGATTGTTTTAATTGTGAATTGTTTATTTTGTATGAAATGAAAAAAAATATAAATGCATATGTTTAATATGGATATATAAAATGTATAATTTTGCTTTTGAGATAATTTTAAACGGTTAAATAATATCTATAACTTAGAACGATAAGAGAACATTTATATCATATACATTTTTATTTCACATACTGTCTCAACTTAAAATGAGTAGGCAATGGATATTCAAAGTTCTTACCCTTAAAAATTCTCTGTTGGGAAAAAATTTTATTTGGGTCAATACATAATTTGACTAGCTTTTCCTTAAGCTACTTGCTCAATTTTTACTTTGCCTATTCAAAAATACTTTTATTTTGATTATATAAATTAATTATTAAGTGTACGCACTCATGCGATAAAAATGATTTTACATAGTCAATATATAAAATTAAATGTAAGTTAATTACCTATTTATGTTATACTTAAAAAAAAATAGTTCACTTTCTATATTTATATAGTATATATTATATTTTATTATACAATATTAGTTATGTAGGTAATAATATATATCGTAGGTGAAGGATATCACCATACTTCAGACCACAATCGCTCATTTTTCCTCCAGTTCGTGTAATTTACGAGTGTCTACGACTCGTAAAAGCTTATCTGCAACACGGTACCACGATATTCAATCGTCGCACCTTTATTTGAAACTATATTACATCGTGTTTAACCTTAATCGTGATATAATGTTACGATTTTTGTTTTTAAGGTTTAATTCGACAGTTTCGATCGAACACAAATTTATATAAAACTATCTAGCGCAAAACAAACAGCAAAATCATTGAACGTAATTGAGTATCTAATTGAAAATGTTTAAAAAGTTTGTGTCGACACGACCACACGACTAATTTATTGGAATACAAAATGTTATCGTTGTTATATTCTGCAGGAATTCGTCGGCCAAATCATGACTTTTTATCGTTCGTTATTTGTCAATCGTATTTTGTGTATCCACCCTACAGGTAACCATTTTACCAGTGTGAACATTGCGATCCATGTTTGTCGAAGTGCTATTGCAGATCGCCGTCGAAGAACGGAAAACAGGAAATACATCGAATATGCTGGCCAAACTAAACCAACAATCATACCATACGATAAACGGAAGTGCACCGGAACCGCGATCGACCGCTTCGTCGCTTCGTTGTTCACGCAGCGGTCGCGAAATAGACGTTAGTACGTTACCAAATGCAGCTAGACCGCATGCAAGAAGACCGAGATGTAAGCAGATTCAATGTGTGTCGTCACTATGCAGTCATTCACATATTATTTTTAATTATGCATAATCGTAGTATAGTGTACATTGGGTTTCGGTCACAGTGGCACCGATGTCAGTCGGTCGATAATTTTCGCTAAGTGTAATAAAATATAATTAGTATAGGCCTATCCGATGAAACGAATATTTACATAAACCACAAAATCATTGGTTTTATCATAAAACGTCGCCGCACACGGGACACGGAAAGAACCGAAGAGGTGTTAAATTTTGCTACCTAGTCAGATAAATTTATAGTTGTTTGACACAGTTGCACAATTGTTACATATATTCAACTATTAATAATGTACTAGTTATTACTTATTATTAATAAATATGAAATATTAATTTTATTATTTAGTTTTGCTAAGAATTGGTTCATGATTGGTTAGAAGTATAACTAGAACAGATTGTATTTATTTAGTCATCCAGATCCATTGAATGCATAAAACCATACTAAGTGCCACCTAAATTTCCCAATGAATCGGTTCCTCAGAAGAATTTTTGCAAATAGTCAATATAATCACGAAGCTTTTGCCATGTCATTGATCTTATAGTATTTTAAGATAATTGTGTTTATTAATAATAACTATAATTCACTAAGATAACTAATATTCAAAATTCAAGATCCATCAATACAAATCTTAAAGTTTTACAATAATTATCTGTTTATAAATATTGATCAATATTGAAACTAAATTAAATAATTATTTTTTCTAAAAAACCATAAAATTATCAATTAATTGACTTAAAATTAATCTGATTATATTACCAAAGTATGCAATTTGAAAGAATTGTACATAAATATATAGTAAATTTACTTTAAATTATATGTATAATATTATAAATTATAATATAATTTGAATAGCCATTAAGCTTACACGAGGGGTTTTATAAGTAAATACTAACTGTAAAAATTCGATAATATTACTGTTTCTATTATATTTTCAATAATAGCATTTCATTTAAAATGTAACAACTTATTTATATAATCTGAAATAAAATCAACTAATTACAACCTTCATTAAAATTGTTCAAATCGCATTATTTGCTGATATATTTTTTAATATCCTATTTTATACTTTTAATTCAAATTGACTGCAATAATTAAAAAAATAATAATAACAATCATAATTAAAGTTAGTTTAAATTAATATTTAGTATAACAAAATAATAATTTTTACTATTAATATAATTCAATACTTATTAAATTAATTTTATGAATAATAAAATTTGGCAAAGAAACATATTATATCGTTCATTAACATCAGCAATAACTAATATAACTAATAAGTAATAACGAATGTACGTAAAAATTACTCGTTAAACTTATAGTAAAAAATAATACATTTTTTTTATCAAAACATTTTATTTTATTATAATTTTTATATAATATACATAATATTTTATTTTTTAATGACAAAAAACATGGATTTGGAACAAAAAACAATATTTTTTATTGTATAGGTAAAAAAATCGCCAAAGTGGCTTAAAAAAATAACAAAACATAAGTATATCAATAATAATTTGATGATTTGATATATTATATAACATATATAATATTTTTATACGTTTTATATTTTATTTTTTAATGACAAAAACATGGGTGCACTATATGGCATAAAATTTGGAAGAAAGAAAAAACAATATTAAATTCGTGTAAGTAAAAAAAGTCGACAAAGCGGCGTAAAACAAAACATAGCTGGTATATCAATGAAAAAAAAAATTCGCCAAAGTGGTTTTTAGAATAATTATTGATATAAAAAATACAAAAACAAAAACGCCGGGGCAGAACGACACAAAACTGAGGAGAGAGGATACACAGGAGATGGCGTGGTGGTGCAAGATGTACTGCGATTTCTATTGGTCACCTTTACACGTTTTCCCGGCCGCACGACGTGTCGACCGTCACGGCGGAAAGCGAGACTCGATTTCTTCGGGTCGACGGCGATGGCAGCTAGCGCGCGATGTCGTGCGCTTCGACGGTGTATGGATTGACGAGATTTTGGCGACGACGGAAGTCGGAAAACGGAACACGGAACGAGCTTTATAATATTATAGTATAATAAAAGTTTGGTGCTACATGTGGTGCTACATGTACGGAACCGGCTGCGGCGGCGACCGGCGCGGCTAAGACTCGGCCGTCGTCCTGCCCGTAGTCTTCAGCCAACAAGGGGGGGGGAGTGCGTTGTCGGAGGACCGGCGGATCTTATTCATCTTCTCGCGGTACGCAACATCCGCATAACAAAAACCTCTTCACGGTTCACCATACCGCGGCAAGACGCCTACGTCGCTGCCAGCGAGTAAATTCTCGCGGGGTCATAACTTTTGGTTCTAGCCAGCCGACCTGCTGGCGAAATGTATCTAATGAAATTTCGGCTCCATTGGCCTTTTGTGAGTCTGTCACAGCAGTTGTGCAGTCGTCTTTCAGTCCGTTTTCGTCGACGGCTCCAGACGTCTTTTCGGTGTCGCGGTCGTTATCATCGACGATGAGCATTGGCGCTGTAATTTCTCCTGGTACGTCTCCGTCGTCGGGCGATGATCGGCACGCTGACAGAACTAAATCTTCCACTATTTCTCTGACTGCGCCATCGATTTCGGTCTCCTTTTCGACCGCGGGGTCTTCCACGATTGCGGTATTTTCTTTGCTTGCTGTTTCTATTATGCCGTTTAGCAAGTCATTAATAAATGTTGTTATATTTTTTTCGTTAACCATACCTGTACTAGATTCCATTTTTATTTCGTTTTTATTTTTTCCGTGCAGACTTTATGAGTAAACTTTTCGAGTGCTTTATGATTGCGAATTGACTCGATCGTCTGCCACCGTGGAAAATTTCCCGGACAACGGGTACAGCGTCGTTTATATTATTATTGGCCAACATATAACCGTTCATCGATTCTAATCAGCTGACATTATAGGATTCCGTGGCACCGTTTATTTTTCGAGACATTATCAAAATTATTTACCGAATAGTATCTATTATAATAATTGAACGAAGATTTAAAGTATTTTGATTCGTAAAATGTACCAGTTTTAAACTTTCAGGTGGTCTTTTTAAATTTATATTTTAATATAATATTACACTATATTCATCAATCAATAACTCTATGAACAAATATATTTTCAACAAAATAGTTTCACGATGACGAGCTGCAAGTGCACATATTATTATCATTATAATGCCATATAATTATGTTGTAATTTAATTAATATTGCTAGTGTAGTGCAAATGAATTTGTATATGGTGCATTCATTTCACTAGCTTTATTATGACTTGTAAATTTATAATAAAAACATTAAAATTATAGTTAGTTAAATTTAATTTAATTAATTAAGTATTTAAAAAAGTTGAATGATTTAAATTTAAACTAAGTTGGAAAGAACATTATCAAAACATTAAAATGAAAAACATTTTTTTAAATTTAATTTTGTCGACCAATACTTATAATAATTTCCACTTAAATTAAAATATTATACTTTTATCCTATTAGTATATATCATCTGATAGCATATAATATATATATATTTGCATATTGCATAATATGTATTAATTATGTGTTTGACAAAAGTCGTATTATAAAATTACCATTAACCTGCAGAAACATAAAACAGTGAAGACTTGAGATGGGCAATTACCCCTCTCCTTAAGGGCATCCCTTGCCAATCGGAATTGGGTACTATTATAATATATAGGTGAAAAGGTAACAAAATTAAGCACGTGTTTTTAATAAAATTATTTTTTTATGGTATGTTTTATAATGTATTACGCTGAATATTATTAAGTATATTAAATTTCAGCTATATATTTTATGGAAAAGTCGAATTTGGGAGGTTAGGATAATGTCAGTCTAACATCCTGAAAGATAAAAACATAAATAAAGAGAGTACTGGACAAGAATTGGATTATCATACAATGCTTCTATTACTATTTAAAAATAATATTTGTTAAAATGTTATTACAATTCATTAGAACCATCAATGAATTCATTGTTTAAATGAGATTCAAGGTATTCAATATAAAAAAAAAAATATATCATATGCCATTGCATTAGTTATAAATTTATAATATAATATACGCGTATATTATAACTTATAAGGTACTTTAATTTCAGATAATCACGATTTCACATTTCTTGATTATAAAAATATATTTTCATTCACACGATTTCGAAAAAAAATTAAACGATGTTATCTAGACATTTTTCTTTTAAAACAATATTAAATATAGAAATGATAGATTGCTATTGTGTAATAATTTAAAATAATTAATTATATCAAGCTATTATCATATTTTAATTTTTGTTACAACTTAATTTGATACAAGGAAAAAAGGTAATCGCCAATTTCATAATTTAATTTATTTAAATCATACTAATTTTTTATAATTTTTAATACTACAAAATATGAAAATAAATAATCATATTCTTTTTTTTTTTACCATAACTGGCAATATCGCTGTATTTGTATACGTGATCGTGATCGTGTTACATTCAGGTAAAACAGAAAAAATCTTTTATGTAATAACAATTTTGCGTAATTGTGTAAAAAAAAAGATTTATTATGCTGAATTATATATTGTCACCCTTACGTTTTATGATTTATGTGTGTAATACATTTTTTATTGATCTTTAAATACATCAACAACTTAGCCATTTGTATAATATATAGGTTCATTTTGATACTAACATTTATTTTTTCTTTTAATTAAATTATACAATTCGGTATTTTTAAAGAATGAAATCAGTTCATATATACATATTTAATACCATCTTTTGGGTTTAAGGGCACGTTATAATCACTTAAACTTAAAAGTTTAAGAGTATAGATAGATACCTACATATATAATATGTATTTTTAACGTGGTATAACATTAATGTGTAAATACGTTAGTACCTATTACTTAACTAGTTAACTATGTGTAATAATATAGCGTTGATATTTAAAAAAATAATTTTACTTTTTGTATTTTTAGTTTCAGTAATTAAAATACTGTAAAATTTAATAGGTATTATGCAACTTAAACATAAAAAATATTAAAACGTTATTGTACGTACCCAGTGGAGTTAAGGCTAAATACTACGATACCATTCAATGTTTCGTGGAAATGGCCTATTCACGTCGATTTTTTATAGTCCGTAATAATCAACTCAAAATATGAATAACATTTTTTAAAAAAATACTAAAAGTTGTGTTTATGTGTTAAAAAAATCATTAAAAGGTAAGGACTACAACATGTATAATATTATAAAGAATTAATCCCTACTTAAACAGTTAAAATTTGTAAAACAACTATTATTTTTATTATTATTTCTATTATCCACCGATTAAAAATAAAAATGAATAAATCAACATAGGTATTTATTTTTTATACTAATTTAAACTAACAACATCAATATAATTTTCACAAAATTACGAGAACACCTTTAAAAATCCCGATAAAATGTTATTAGGTATGTTATATTATATTATTATTGTACATTATTTTATATTTATTATTTTACACCGTTATGGTTCTTACAATATTTTATCGTGCAAAGTATCATACTTTAAATAGGAACATATTTTAAACAGATATATCACAAATATTAATTACAATAAACATAAACTTGAAAATAGAATGTTTAATTTATTATTATTATTATTATTCTATTTAAAAGAAATTTAACATTATTCACTTTGCCACCACCCACCGGGCACCGAGGTGAAAGACAATCAGATTTGAGAACCTTTACCTAACATTTTAGTAATATTGTAAAAATGTGAAGTATATAGAATATATCTAGTATGTTGGCTGACTAATTTAAATAAAAATAATAATAATAGTAATTATATTTATTTATTCTAACAACAACAATAATTACAATAAGTTATGTTAACAGTATAGTTGTAGACTTGTAATCGATAGCTACTACTGTCTACTCCTCTCGCTACAAGGCAAAACATGCATTACTGTGTGGATTGTGGAAGTAAGAATTCAATGTTATAAATATAATTGATTGATAAACTTACGTATATAAAATTAATATTTTACTCAAACTAATTTCTATTATATGAATAACAGATAAATGGTAATAAGTATAGATTAAATCAGAGAGAATAATCGTGAAGCAGAAATTAATCTAACATACAATATCATATAGGTACAAGAAAAAGTAAGAATTAATTATTAAATCATAATGTGAAAATGCATGCCAATACTTATATTGTCTTAGAACTACATTATACCTACTATACCCACCTACTATTATAAATAATGGCAGAAACAATTTTTTTTAAAAAAAATTTAGATAATGAAAGTTATAGGAATTAATTTTAAATTGAATACAAAAAAAGGCGGTCAAGTGAATAACGGTCTACAGTATAGTGGGTCACTATTACAAAATTACTTGCAAATTTTCGCGATTTTGACATATTTATTTTCGTAAAAATTTGAACTATAAACACTTATAAAAAAAAATGTGACTACGATTTTTTATTTCATTTTAACTACAATAAGAACAACTCATATGGAATCTTGTATTAAATTTTCAAATTTTTTTATCGACACTAGATACAAAAAATTCGAATTACTTTTGACCTCCATAGACCATAATGCACCAAGGATATTCACTTTGCCAACGGAAACCAGTAAACCACCCCCAAAGTTTGAAATTGAAGCAGTGTCGGTCTGGCTTATGTTTAGGCCCCCAATACAGTAATTTACAAGGGCCCTCTAACAAAAACAAACAAAGGTTTCTTACATTTATAATATTTATTAACATACAACGTAAAGGTAATAATTACATTTTCCGTGTACCTACCTACATTTAATATGAAATTAAAATTTTTTATCATTAAATAATTAAATAAAATACACAAATTTAAAATAATACTTTTAATACTTTTTAATAATATTATTATATACCTACCAAGTAAATAAATAATATATTAAATACTAATATTTATAATCAATGGTTCAATGTTTACAAATTAATTCTGGAATCTGAGTCCGGAATCGCATGTTAACTTAAAAAAGCGGGCAAGTGAGTACCGCTCTGCTGTACATTAGGTGCCGTATGGATCATTATTATATATTATAGGAATGTTAAATTTGAATCCAATGATAGTTATCATTGTATACGAAAAACGATTCTGAACGAAGATGATTTGTCAGCCTAGGATATAATTTCTAGTGGTTGGTGAAAAAGGTGGTTTATGTTTTAATGGCCTGAATACAACAAAATTTAAGTTCTTTTATAATAATTGTAAGCTAAACTTATGAAAAACCTTGTATTAAATTTTCAACTATTAGCTACTTATACAAACATTTTTATGAAATATACCTACAAAATAATTTGCAAGTATTCATAGTTTTGACGAATTTTTGTCAATATTTGAACTTCAAATGCTAATAAAAAAAAATTGTGCCTATGTATTCTTATAATTTTTTAATCACTATAATAATAACTTATAAGGAACTTTGCATTAAATTTTCAAGTATTTTGATAGGGCCAAAAAGATTTTATCGACACATAAAAAAACAATTTTCAGAAAAATTGAAAATTTCAGTTGTCTATAAATAGCTCAAAAAAAGTCAAAATATTTTGAAAATTAAATCACGTAAAGAAAACGCGAATCTTAATAACTGGTAAAATTTTCAAGTATCTACGACTTATACTTTTTGAATAATAACAAATATTTAAAATCGTTTGAGGATAAATCGTTATCGTTACGCTATTTCGTTAAAATTTAAAATTCAAACGCACTTAAAATTTTTCCTATAACGATGCATCGAGTTTTCTCTATAGATACTTGAAGGTAAACTTATGGAAAACTTAGTGTTGTATTTTTAATCCTTAGTTATAAACACAAAAAATTTTATGATTTTTCAACTTCAAATAATTTGCAAATATTCATGCTTTTGACGAATTTTTGTAAATATTTGAACTTCAAATGCTAATAAAAAAAAATTGTGCCTATGTATTCTTATAATTTTTTAATCACTATAAGAATAACATATGAGGAACTTTGTATAAAATTTTCAAGTATTTTGATACGGCCAAAAAAATTTTATCGACACTTCAAAAAAAAATTTTCAGAAAAATTAAAAATTTAAGTTGTCTATAAATAGCTCAAAAAAACTCAAAATATTTTGAAAATTAAATCAAGTAAATAAAATGCCAATCTAAATAACTGGTAAAATTTCCAAGTATCTACGACTTATACTTTTTGAATTATAACAAATATCAAAAATCGTTTGAGGCTAAACCGTTATTTAACGCGGTTTTGTAAAAATTTAAATTTCAAACACTCATAAAAATTTTTTGTCTGAATCCGGTAGAGTTTTTTTTACAGATATTTGAAGAAAAATGTATGGAAAACCTTGTACCAAATTTTCAAAACTTAGTTATAAAAGAAAAAAATTTTATGATTTTTCAACTTCAAAATTACTTGCAAATTTTCGCGTTTTCGACAGATTTCGTAAAAATTTGAACTATAAACTCTTATAAAAAAAAATTGTGACTAACGATTTTTAATTTTTTTAGCTACAATAAAAACAACTCATAAGGAACCTTGTATTAAATTTTCAAAACTTTTTGGTCATCCAAAAATTTTTTATCGACACTTTATAAAAAATTTCTCAAAAAAATCGAAAATTTCAGTGGTCTATAAATAAGTCAAAAAAAGTCAAAATTTTTTGAAAATTTAACTATATACGGATACTACTGACATTAACATTTGGTGAAAATTTCAAGTATTTTCAGTGATTAGTTTTTGAATTACAACCATAAAAAAAATCGATTTGGTCGAAAACTGGTTTTGCGTAAAAATTGCCGTTTTTCCGTAATTTTTTTTTTGTTTTTCTCGATTTTTTTAAAAACTGTTGGAAAATGTTAACTTTTTACCTCTATAATGCACCAAGGATATTCACTTTTACATCGGAAACCACCCCCATAGTTTGAAATTGAAGCATTATTTCGACTAGTTATGCTGTACACAGACACAAAAAAAAAACACACACATCATTATAAAATCAATACATTCATCACTTCGTTCAGAATCTAAAAGAGTTGTATACATGTATGATTTGTATAATAATTATGTTAATGTATATACATATTATATAATAAATGTGTGACATAACATTTTTTTAAGTGTTTTTTAAACTTGAAAAATTATGTAAAATTAATTTTTTTTTAATTTTTTTTTGTAATAATTACAAGAAACTGAATTTAAAAACTCTTATCTGGCAATTAAAAATCTGATGATATAAGTTAATATATTTTTCGATTTCGTTCATTTTTTTCTCATATCGTGTAATTAAAGGTCTTGTGTCTGTAATCTGCATTAAAATATAAGTATTTATTTGTAATTATGTTATGACATCAATAAGCATACAATATGCATAAATATTTAGATATAATGACGAAAATTATTTATTAAACTTTGCGTGGAAGGACTCGCGTGCATTTGTAGTTCTTTGATGGGAAATCATATCCAAAGCCCAAATATGAAGCGGAAAAAGTTCCTCGTTGGAAATATCTACCAAATAGTCAATATATTCTTAAATAACGTTTTTTTCTGGGATAGTTGACGTAAAAATGTAAAATCAAAAATTGGTCTTCATGTTATAAAAATAAAATATAAATATTAAGTATAGGTACTGTCAAATTTATATAAGTCGTTCAGTCTTTATAGATATTATAGCTGAATTAGAGTAGTTATTACGTCGATATTAAAAATGCGCCGCACGATTTTATTCGTGTTTTTTTTTTAATGTAAAAAAGTTGTCAAATTGCGAGTTTAACAAACTACCACCAAAGAACAAACCTACAACTAGATTGTCTATTTATCATTTCACTATAGTTAGTAATTAGTATTATTATTATTAGTTATAGTTATTATTCATTACTATATAATGTGAATCCAACATGCTGTTAGTTTGATGGACAATACACGTTTATTAATTATTGGTATATTTTATTGTTTGAGTATATTTGCATGTGCATATATCTTAACCTCGACTTTAGATTAGTTAGATTGAGTCAGATCATTTGATCACATACAAATTGGTATCAATTTATTGGTAGGTACATCGCATTGTGAATAAAATCTTACTTACCCAAAAAATTTTGGCTTTTTTCAAATTTATTTTATTATTTGTAGGTATTTAAAATTTTTTACTTTTTTGATTAATTATTTATTTATTAACAATAGGAATAATAAGAATAGCCCAAAAATATATAATATGTACGTATAGATAGAAGATACACAATATAAAATTAATTAAGTAAATATTTGGCAGTGTTCGTGTTTTCGTGAATTTATAACTTATGTTGATAAAATTGTTGTTTATTTTCAAAAATTTTTAAAATTTAATTTGAGCTAGGTTAAATATAATATAGTCAACATCAACATTTTTTATAACTTATAAGGTTTTGAAGTTCACATTTTAAAGTACCCAACTACATATATGAAAAATATATATTTTTCATTATACTCGTATGATTTTATTATTATTATTTTTTTATTCGATAAATATCGCAGACATTTGCAATATTCACACAGTTCATAGTAAAAGCAGGTAACACGATTCCACTGAGTAGGTATCTAAGATATGTATCACATAATTTTATTTCGTTTTATTTTCCGAGTGACGAGTGACCACTGAATTCATAGAGTTATTATTATCGAGTTGAATATTGCTGGTAATGTGATCATGATTTGTGGTATAATTATTACATAATATTATATTATTCATACTGTATGTTATCGAAAGTGGTATGTGTGTATAAGCAATTCACAGCAAAGTATATCGTACTCGTGGACTAATTCACTGACTGATTAAAAATCTACAATCAAAACTGTATGTAGCTACAAACAAAACTTTTTTAAGGTATCTTTGTATTAAAAATCTAATAGGTATATATAGAGAACAGGAAACTGCAGCTAGTTGGCCATTATAAAGAGTGTATATTATTAAATACCTATCTAAAAAATATATAATATTATGTATAATTATTATAATAGATATAATTGGCACTGTATGCAATATTGCAACCGGTAATGGGCACTGGGCAATGGCATGCAGTAAACTTGATATTATTCAGACTAGTCTAATATTTTATTAAAATATTCCAAATCCGATAATCATTATTAGACTCATGTCATTTGCGGGTCAATTAAAGAAGCTAACCACCACAGATGTGCCAATACTGGAGTTTAATCATGAAAGAAAAATCTATTTTAAAAATAAAGCTAGCAAACTTTAGTAACTTGCATTGAACTCTTCCGAATTGATAAAAAGATGTAATCACCAAAATGTTTCTGAGGATAAACCCTTCATCTAAAATAGATTTGACGGGGTATGGTCGAATTGCACTTATCTTAGTCGAATTACACTTGGGTTTAAAAAAGGTAATGGTCGAACTGCACTCGGGTAAAAAGCAGGTAGTAGTCGAATTGCACTTGGGCTCAAAAAAAGTATTTCAACCAAATTATCATACATTTGAAGGAGTTAAACATTTAGTAAACATTCATTTTCCTTCCCACTTACAGGCTTAGAACTGACAATGATTTTAATCATTGGCGTGGTTAAAAATGATTGTTTTATACATCACATTATGTTAATTATATATTTATACATTATAATTATTCTTATATATTATATTATTATACATTATATTATATTATATTATACATTTTTACTGTAGCATTCGTAAACATAAGATTCACAATATTTTTAACGGGTTTCCACGGTTTTTCCATTTTAACTCTTTTTTTGAATGAGTGCAGTTCGATTACTACCTAATTTTTAACCGAGTGCAGTTCAACTATTACCTTTTTTCAACCCAAGTGCAATTCGACCATTTCTTTTTAGGTAATAAGTGCAATTCGACTATCCCGATTTGACGAATGCACAGTATAAATACTTTAAAGTACAATATAAAATACTTTTTAAGTGCCTTATAACAAATATTAACAGTATGCAGATTGGGATTAAGTCTGGGGAATAGCCTAGGACCTAGGTAATAAAGTCTAGGTCAAAAACTGAACCGTTAAGTGAAAAAATAGGATTATTACCATTGGTGTACGTAAATTTAAATGAAATGAGTTCCTGGTATGAACAAAAGTCATGGAATGACATCTAGAAATCTTGAACGATAGACCTAATTTTTAATATAAATTTATTATTCAAGTATATACATTATATATGCATGTATGATATATTTAATATTATCATAACAATTAATATTATATAATTTAATATTTAAGCCATTTTTCATTTTTATAATATGTACAAGGTACCTAGTTACATTGTAACAATATAATATTTATATGTATAGATTATTTTTCCAAGTGCAGGTCAAACTGTAGACGCAATAGCAACACCATTTGTGGGAATCATGGTTGACAAATTTGGAAAAAAGAAAAATTGGGTGCTATTAGGTAAATATTACTACCTATATGTATATGATATAAGCGAGTATAATTTAAATGTATTTTTGTTAATCATTTTTATAATGAAATTTCATTACACAAGTAAGAACTAATTACCCATTCACACAATATTTCCAGGCACTGTGATGGAAGCCATAAGTTTTCCGTTAATATATTACGTTTGGAATCTATCGATTTTTGTAACTACTTTGATATATATTTGCGCAAAATTAACATTCCAAATGGCCTGGGCTCTTGTTCAAATTTCTCATTTGTCTTTAATACCAGAGCTAACTGATTTGTCTTTGGAGAGAGGCAAATTAACTTCTATAAGGTGTGTTTGATATAGTTTATTATATAATTTTTTCATTCTTGTTTTATAAAATGTTTATAATGAAGTATGAACAAAATCATCCGTTATATATATTACGATATTTTTGTATATATTCACCCAATAAGTAAAAAAATAGTATTATTTTTAATTATTTGTGTATGATTTGTAATATGTAAGTACCTATCTAGGTATCATTATAGTGCCTATACGTTATATCTAAATGAAATTATTTTGTGTTTTTAGATATGTATTCACTGTGTCCACAAATATTTTAATGTTCATAATTCCTTGGTTAGTGTTTAGAGGTGTACGGAATAACGGAAATATGGGTAGTCTCATTGGTCCTAACGACTCAGAAAAATTTCAAGTTAGTTTTAAAATATAATATCGAAGATCTACTAGTTATACCTATATATGGCTAGCTATATATTATAATTCTATTTACTCATAATTTATAAATTATAATTAAAAAATATAATAATATTTAATATAATAACTATTATATAATATTATGTAAGTGTTTATTAATTTATTTATGTATTTACTTATGTAATTTATAATGTCGTGTATAGATGTTAGCATTAATTGCTACTACAATTGGAGTGTTTTCTGCGTTTATTTTCCACGGGCTATTGAAAAGTCCACGAAATACCAATAAGAAATTGATGTACAGGCAGAATCGACAGATAAATTTTGATAAAATATTACAATTTTGTAAAAACGTTCATCTATATCAAGTGGCTATAGTGTTTACGACTTGTAAGCTGTTGATAAATATAGCTCTGATCTATATACCACTATTTATCAACGAATCGGCTATTAACGAATCTGGTACCATTGCTAGCATACCGTTGGTGGCGTATATTTCTTCTTTGATCACATCTATTGGCGTGGAATACATTAAACCATATTTTAAATCTGATAAAGTAAGTTTGATTAGTATTTTTATACTTCGACAAGAATATGTCATTCTAATAATTTATTAGCTACCTATATACTTACTAACCTAACTATACTATAACATATATTATTATATATAAATAAACTTATAAACAATATTAATCTTACAAAAAAAAAAAATGTATAAAAATAAAAATTAATTTTGTAAATATGATTAAAGTTGAATTAATTAATTAAAATTATTGTATAAATTATTGAGTAAATTACGGAAGGTTTTAGGTTAGTAGGTATTTATTGTTTTATTTTTATTAATTAAAATATTATATTAAATTATAATATTTTTTATAAAAATGCTTTCATTGATTCCTGTTTAGATTTAAGTAAAACATTTTCATTATTTATACGCAGTAAATTAATTTAATTTTACTTTTGGAAGAGTAAAGCAAATAGTTTTTGATTTTTTCAAAAAACGGTCTTTCTCTGGAACATTTAGATATTGGCAAAATATTCAGTACAGTACAATCGTAATGCAATTTTAATATTGGAAAAGAAACTATCCAGCTTTTTGTTTCTCGGAATTGTTAATAAATTTTGTGTTTGGCTTGGTTTGGTGTATTTCAACTGATTTGAAATGCATATATGACTATATGTGCCGTTTACATTATCGTGATCACTAATAGTTTATTTCTTTTAATACATTCTTTTAAAAAAATTGAACCTTTAAAATCTTGCACCCAGGAATAGATATCCCCTTCTCTGTCTCTCTGTAATTCGGCTCTGGTTAGATAATCTTGAAAAATCACTTACTCACACCATGTTACAGTTGTTTTTATTTCTCAGGACACCCAAAGTTGTTAAATTAGGTAAAACTACTTTTTAGGTTTAAAAATGTAAAACAATTAGAATAGTTGGATGTAGGATTAATGATTTGGATGACTTAGATCTAGGCGGATATTTAAATAAGAAGTGCATTAATGTATAAAATGTCCTGGGGCCCCCTGCGTTCGCCCGGTAACCGGGTGGACCAAACCGACACTGAATTGAAGCATTATTTGGACTATAGTTATATGCTGTACACAGACACACACACACAAAATGTATTTTAAATTTTAAAATTATTTTAGAGTTTAATAATTTTAACTACCTTTATTTAATGAATATAGGTCATAATATAACATAATATGCCGAAAAAAATGTCAAAAAAGGTTGATAACTTTACTGTTTTATACTTTTATGTTTATGTGAATAAACTATAATAAATATACTTACGTTAAAAGTTTTAAGTATGCGGAAATAATACTTTTAAATTATAATAAAATTGCTAAAATTACTATCCCGAATTTAAATATACCTATTTTTATATTACCTAACTATTGAACTTTGAATTAATAATAACAACTTGTACTATAGGTATTCTTGATTCTTGTACTACATTTCCAAATCTTATTGAGGAATACTACAATTTTTATAAATATTCAAAATCTTAATAAATTCTGTCTAAAATCTAAATTTAATTGTTATTTTTCAATTATAAAATGAAAAAAAAATGAGAAGAATCTTGTACCATTAAATTTTCAAAGCAAAGAAACAAAATAAAAGTTTTTATGAATTTTAACTACAAAATAGTTTGCATTTTTTTCCGTACACAGATATAAGAATAACTTTTGAGAGAACTTGAATTAAATTTTCAAGCATTTCTACTCATCTAATAATTTATATCGACATTTAAAAAAACAAAAAGAGTGGTCATGTGAGTACGTAACACTCTGCTGGATAGATAGTACCTAGGTCACTATAAAGGATCTGTACCATTTTAATCCAATGAAAAGTATCATTGTATACGAAATAACGATTCTGAACGGAGATGACTCTTCAGCCTAGAATATATTGTAAAGACTTAAAAATAACTATAATATTATTATAGCCCTATTATAATAGCCCATAGGTAACAAAATGAAAAACAACAATATTAATATGTGAATAAATATTATTGTAGCGCTATCTGGTGGTACTGGTAAAATCAGTAAGTTAGGCAAAACCCGTTCAATACGAGCGGTATCATTCGTGTATCAAACACTCGCACTATCACATTATCTTTTTTACGAAGGTATACAGCGCGGACTCAGATAGTACAATATTTTGTTAAACAATTACACTCTGTACATATCTATCTCTCACTGGGATAATATTTTGTGACACAAATGAAATAACGTTTTTCTCAGTCCGCCGCGCGCCGGTAAAACTATAGTGACCAAAGTGAGAATCATGATTAATGATAGTTATTATCTATAGCCGTGAAAAAGTCTGTACGCCGTCGCGATAATAATTTATTAAAATGCTCGATAGTAAGTATAATATACAGTGTAATAGTGCAGTTTATACTAGACGGATTTGAGCCATTTTGAGGTCTAAAGGTTAGCGTTGTTGTGTGATTGCGATAAGTCGGATGAAAAAAAAAAATGACAATATTACGTGCCCGCTGTTGCAGTCGTAGTGATAGTGAAATCGCGAACACGATAAAACTTACGAGTCATGATTCACCAACAATACGAAATCGTTCGGTAGTCAACGGTCGGTCTAATCGATATTGGATGTATTGGTAATCCGCTCTTCGGTGAGTTCATTTCGGATTTCGTATTTACGATTACGACCAGTAGTTGATCTCTATTCTCCGGGGACGATTAAACTCCAGCATCTGGTGATTATGATTAAACAGTAAACACGGTTACGGTTTTATCACCGGTCAAAATAAAAACATATGGTTATTGTATCTATTCTGTGATAATAAATAGTCTTCAAGACGGCGCGATTTATAAACATTGCACGTTATGTTTATAAATAGCCAGGTAAACACTATCTCACTGAAACATGACATAACCTGAGGGGGGCACATTGGCATAACAGTGTATTTGAAATTATCGTCTGGAGATAGGTCTTATAATTCCATGATATTATTTTATTATCGTGGCGTCCCCGTGGCATACACGTTAGTCGTCAACATATATTCGATATCTGTAGATCATAGTCCGAATAGTATTAGTCCAGTCCTTATTCAGTATTTAGGTAACGGCTAAAATTGTGTTATACAATCTATAAACGGATTTTTGCAACGTTACTTCACATTGTTTTACGTTTTCGCTGAAAAATAATATTTGCCTCTCTGGTAAGTGTACCTTCTACCTACCCCTCGTCGATCACTATATTAGGTAAGTACCTAACACCAACCACATGCTTTCCACCATATACATAATATGAATTGACCGCACTATTGTGGAGTGCAGTTATCTTACATGCATTACATTTTTGTGTAGAGAATGTCCAGTTACTTTAATCATAACTCCAAGGTTGAAAATTTCTCTGGCGATATGCACAGTTACAGTGAATCCGGCTACAACACTTCACATAATAATAGAGTTAAATACTCTGACAAAAACCGTATGACTCAATTTCCGCCACTGTTGGAAACAGATTTATCAGAATGTCCGCGGTCATTGGACAAACCATCATGCTCTTCGCAACAAGAATCCACATACACGGAATGTAACTTTGCTGTTTATGATATGAAAGCACAGCCAGGTTATAGGCTCCAGCTCCGTGGTAAAAATTTCAAGCAATATTCTCATAAAGAGAAAAAAGTGGACTTGTCAAAAAAAATAGCGGTAAGTTATTACTGCAAATTGTAGCTTAACTAAAAAATTATTCTCTACTAATATTAATTAATTTAATTGTTGTTAGGAGATAAAATTGAACAATAATAAATCTCCCGTTGCCAAAGTCAATGAAATTATGTTGTTAAAAAAACAAACAGTAGAATATAAGTGGGTTTCCTTAGAAGGGCATGGACATAGTCCAATTTTTACTATTGTTGCCAAAACTGGTGAAATATCTGGTAAAAAATTTATTTATTTACAATAAATGTACAATTTATTTAATATTAACAATAAAAATCAATGATATTAGCTTTGGGAGAAGGTTCATCAAAAAAAGAAGCAAAACAAAATGCTGCTATTGCTTTATTGGATAAATTAGATGACAATGATGGAAACAACACCATAACATCTACCACTTCAAGTATTACACTTACACAAGATGAATATGACTCATCAAAGTATAGGTATAAGCTTATGCAAAAATAATATAAAAATAGTATAATATTATTAGATGAAATAGTTAATGTTTTATTGGCTTTCAGTGATGAGAAAATTGTAGATGAAATATCAAAAATAAATCCTATTGGTATGCTGCAGGAGTTGTGCATGGCTCGTCATTGGGTGTTACCTAACTATGAGTTTCCACGTGACGAACACAATGACACATATAAAACTTGGTATTCCGTGATATGTTCCCTTAAGGACTTAAGATCTGTTGGTAAGTAACTTGTACGAAATAAGTAGACAATTGTAACAACTTTTACACAAGTATATATTATTTTAATTATGTATTATATTACGTTACATATAACATTTAAAATAAAAAATATCAAACCTAATCATTAAGTTAAAAATATTTGTAAAAAAAAAAATAAATTATAATTAAAATAAACTGCTCTTGTGATCTATTATCATAATTCATAACATTAAACTAAGAAAAAAATCTTAAATATCAAAACTTAATAGACCCAAATAACTTGTTTAACTAATTGTTATAGTACGGTTATTGATTTAATATGTTTTTTGTAAAAATATAATATCTATTCATTTTAACAAATTTTATTATATCTATATAATATTTAGAATACTTCATCATTTTACAATTTAGTTATTTTTTTTTTCCAAAAAAAAAGTAAAATTTTAGTCTTGTCATTTTGTGTTTGTGAGTCATGTGGATTATATGATTTAACTGTAGTTCTCTGTATCTATTGTTATTTATTTATTATTTAAGTTAACTTTTCAACTATAATTTATTCCTATCGACCTTTCATTCATAATGAAAATGGGTGATGTCTCGGTTGTTCAGTCTTTTGGGAAGTATGATGTTTAATAGTTGTATACAGTTTTTAAATTTAAAACAGAAAACATAAATAGTAAAATTCTCAATTCTTCATTGTATTGTTACTAATGATAACATTGAAATCACTTATATAAATTACTCTTTAGAATTCATAGTTCAAAAAATTGATAATCATCACTCTCTTTTTGATATTTTTTCTAAGTTTACCAATCCAACATTTAATTCTTTTTTTCAAAGTCCTTTTGAATATAGCATTATTAGATGTGATTTTAATGAAATCTCACATTTCCTCTCTATTACTAATTTTGATAAGAAGAATTTGTAAAAAGAAAAAAAACTTTAAATTTATTTGTCCCTTCATCCAAAATTGTCAACAACCATTCTCCAGTATAGCCAAACCTTAAGAATTTTATTATCAAAAAAAAAATTAGCCGATAAGAAATTTAAGTTTTACTCTTTGCATGTAATTTATTTAAAATTTTTATTTTTAAGTGCTATTCTTATCATATATCTGATATCAAATATAATATTCAAACTAATACTAAACCTTTAGGAATTATGTTAAATCATTAAAAATAACTGATTGTAATGTAAAATACAATGATATAACATCAATAATTATTCAAGAAAAAGCTCAGTTTTTGTAGTTATTTTTAAGTGTTTTTGAATCTAATTCAATTAATTTGATAGAACTTAACCAACTTTCAACAATCTCTTTTAATATTAATCTTAACTTATATTCTTGGTTTATTGATAAAAGTAAAATTTATAAGTATTTAAATTCATTTGATACTTACTCCATTATGTGTAGATCTAGATGGTATATCCTCAACTTTTCATAAACATAATTTCACTAATTGTAGACCAATCTCTAAAAACTTATCTCTCCTTATATTTATCTTAATCTACGTGGCTTTAGACCAAAAATGTCAATTTCTATAAATTTTGCTTTATCAATCTAAAATGTTAACTTTTTTAATAAACATGTTCAAATTAATTCCATTTACACAGACTTCCAAAAAGTATTTGATAAGGTTAATGAATAATGACAAATTACTTCTCGCAAAATTAACTTTTTTTGGTTTCAGTGGACAATTTTTTAAATTGGATAGAATCATATCTTACTTGTCGTCATAAGCGTACGGACGGGTAGGGCTGATTGAGCTTTAGCTCCACCTGAGCTTTTTTTTTTATACGTGAGTGGGTACTTGGTACTAAGAAAGTAATAAGGCATTAAAGTCTTAAAAAATTTATAGTAAAATAAATCAAAGTCATAGATATTTACACAATTAAAGATATACTGGTTGCCTATTGAGATGTTAAAATTTTAAATCAATAATAATGAATTGTATATTGTGTGAAATAATGAAAACATGATTGTTTACATTTTCCAGTCACCAAAAAAGGGTTATTTGAAGTCTGTATTGAAAATTCCTATAATTGTTGTCTTGGGTCGCCATTACAGGGGGAAGGGGTTGTCCGATTAAATTTAGCTTTTTTATACCCGATTCAGAAATCTGCGCATACCTATTGCCTATGCTTAACATCAGTAAATGTTTTATCAGAACTTTCAAGAATCAATTCCATCAGAAATCTAGAAATTTTACTTGAATGCAATATGACTTTTTTATCTAATATAAATTTACTTACTAATAAAGCTTTCGAAATGTTAGGTTTTATTACTTTTATTTACAAAAACACTAAACAATTCAAAAATATAAACTTTGAAAAATATTATATTTCTCACTTATCGGGTCTTACTTAGAACTTGGATTAATAGTTTATTCACCAAATTATACTATTAATATTATTAGTCAAGGAAAAAAATATTTAATATAATTATTATTATTTCAATGTACTTCAAATATGTTGTACTGTCTAAATATTATTTGTCATGAAATTATATTATTATTATTGTACAATGTTATTTTAAAGAGTTCTTATTGTTTATAAATAAATAAATATAATAAAAATATATATATTTTTTTTTGTATAGGTGAAGGAAAAACCAAGCAAGCAGCTAAAAGAGAAGCTGCTCAAATGATGTTAAACCAAATAAAAAATGTTCCTCCACAGAAGAACTCTGAGTATCCATTGCCTGCTCATTTTATGCTGAGAGACACTGTGGAAAGTAATGGTTTGGATTATACACATGCTGTGAGTTCTTTGGAGATATTCCTTAACCGTTTAAAACAATCTCAAAAGCAAAGTTTAAGCAAACTAAGGGTAATATAATATACAATTTATTTTTTTCATGCTATATACATTTATTTATATTTTTTTTAATTTCATGCAGAATACACAATCTACAATTAAACTAAAACATAATCCAATGGATTTTTTAAGTGAAATTGGAAAAGAAGAAAATTTTAGTCTTACATACATAATGATAAAAAAGGATCCATGTAAGAGATGATTTCAAGTAATAATGATCATTTTTTATTTGTTACTCTTTATTTTTTCAGCTGATGTTGGAATAGTAGTGCAATTAGCTGTCACTCCTATTTTGTTCTTTGTGGGTACTGGTAAGACCGTGCAAGAAGCTCAAGAAATGGCTGCCTATGTTGCTCTATTATATATAAAACTTTTGTTAGAGCAGTAGAACAATCACAACACTAGTTGACATAATGATGTTACTTACTTAATACAGTTAGTTGAGTTTAAAAATACATATGATATTAAATAATAATGGTATTCATTTTTGTAATTTCCTACACAATATGGTCCCCTGATTTCTATAACTTAAATTTAAGAGGATTTAAAGTATTTATTTATTGTGTGATTATATTTTGTAATTTACATACACACCCATTTTTTGTTTGTTTACACTTTTCCTTTCTTATATTAACTTAATTAATAATCATGATTTGATGTAATATATTGTAAGTGTTAACATTAAAATATTGTATTATAATGTATTTTATGTAATGCCACATATTATAATAAAACTATATGTGAAACTAAAATAGTATCCCAAGTCTCCTTAGTAATTTCCCACAATATTATATTTTATGTTCATCATTATATGAAACAATATTCACTGTACACATCAATGACAATTTGTTGTATTTTATTTTACAAAATTGTTTGCTATAGTTTTTAAGATAATTATAGTCTTTTTCATATGATATTATATAAAAGTACACAGTAGTCTTGTTAATAGATTGACACATATTATAAAACCATAGTATTTTTGAATTATTGAACATATCAAATGCATTTTAATTTAAAATTCAAAGTATTCGTTGAAGTATAAGTAATAAATATGTTATAAGTCAATTGTTAAATTAATTATGTAAACAATAATAAAAATAAATCACTTCAAGTCAATTGTTAAGTTAAATAATATGTATATTTATGTGCTTATGAGGGCGGTGTAATTTAAAATTGAATATATCTTCTTGTTGCATACATATTATAAATTATTATAATTTAGTAAAATGAATGAGTTTGCGACCCACGCTATATGTATTGCTGCACAAATCAAATTTTTACGAAATTTATGATATTAGTTTTATCTACTATAAAAAAAAAAAACTATAAAGTATATCAAAGTTATAACCATTGTCATAAACACAAAAAAATGTTTAAAAATATATTTAATTTAAACACTTACACGTAAAACATACTCCACCGTTTCGACTTTTACTCTATGACGTCATACCCATATTTTCAATTCGTTAAATCTAAGCAACCTTAATCTTTTCCCATGCCATGGGTTTGCCATTTCTAACCTTTATGATTCGAACTTTGATTAATTTGTTATTTAATATTTGGTGTAACGGTGTTCAAAAATTAAAAATTTTCATTTTTTTATATAATAAGTATAACAACTGACTTATTTTATTTATTTATTTATTTTTTATTATTATTCTTTTTTTAACAATTTAAACTCTTTAAAATCAAAATTATATTCATTATAACTTAAAAATGTTATATTTTATTTTTTATTTTCATAGTATTTTTACTACTTATAATATTTGTTACTTAATTAGCTCTGGACGTACTAATTAGTATTACTAATTCAGTAATACTTATCGAGGCCTATATAGCTATGATAAAATTGTTATCGACCATCGACGATAACTTGTAGTGCTATATATAACTTATTATTCGTACCGACGGCAGTTTGCTAAAAATCTCTTGTTAATCGCAACAACGTTCGTTCTGTAATAGAACTTTTATTACCTAATTCTATTTATGAACAAATTGTGAAAAATGCTCTAAAAACTAAGAAAATACTTACAAAAATGCAAAAAAAATTATTTTATATTAAAATAATCGGTATTAACGAAAACACATTTTATACTTACTGGAAAACGTTTCAAATACCAGAAAAAAGATGCATTTGCATCAAAATCGCAGCCCTAACAATAAGATATACTTAACAAATGTCTAAAAGATAATTATATATACGACCGGGTGTAAAAAACATAATTTTTTCTCGCGGAAGCAATGTTTATTCTATTTATTATATATTATACATATAACATGTGACAATCACTGGTTCACTCGTACAATACAATATCAAATTCGATAACATACACACGACAATATAATAATAATAATAATAATAATAATAATAATAATGATTTAAGTATATATTCTATTGCACGCACAATGACGTATAATAATATTATTATCATACACACTATATGAACGGCACAATAATATAATAAAATAACACGTTAAAATAATATTTATATATTAAAAAAAAATAATAATAATAATAATAATCTAGCAATTAATAAAAAATATCATGATATGTATAATAATGAAATAAATATTGGGGGAGGATCGCAGTGAGGGTTAGGTCCGGTCATGTGCTGCAGTCGTTCACGTTTGAACGTTTGCGACGGTTGTCCGAATTCGGGCTCCGGGCGTTCTCGCATCCGTCTCGGGATCCTACTCCTGCGCCGACACATCCTGCTGCGCGAGTCCTCTTGGCGGCCGCCGATTCACCACCACATATGTCGATGTTGGGTATGAACAGTCGCAGGGCGTTCGGTCCGGTCGGAAACTCGTGGGTAGCGGTGAGTTGGTCGACGGCTGCCGTCGCGGGGGCGATCCTGAGTTTGGTCACCGGGTTCATGGTTACCTCCAGCGACCGTTTGGTCACTACTTCCTGGTGCGTATCAAACGCCTTGACCAGTTGGGCTACGGAAAACCTATACGTCGAACAGAAAACGTGTCACGGTCAATAATTTATTTTTTCAAATTACAATGCATATAATATATAGGAAGGTATTATTAAAGTACATCGTATATGATATGCCTTAGTATATACAGAGGCGCATTCGGAAAATTTGCGTCCCGGGGCAACATATTTTTGGCACCCCTACCCCCTCAAAATAAAAAAAAAATGAAAAAAATACTAGTACTAGTACTTTTTTAAAATTAAAATTTAGTCAGATATTTTAAACATAAAAACCAAATACATTATGATTTGGCATTATTGCGATGTAAATTTTGGTGAATTATTGTAAGTTCTCGGAAACATATCTATGAAACGAAAAACCATAACATAAAGACCGATAACTAGTTGTTAATTTTTAGTGTTGGTAAGATCACAGCTTAAGATAGATCTAAAGCCGCGGACCGCGGTAACGGGTAAAGATCGTATGTCTAGTGTACCAAAGAGATTAGATATTAATTATTTTTACAATATCCCGAAATATCGATTTCAAAAAATCATGAATTATATTTATATTGGTAACAGTTACCAGCCAGTTAAGTTCCATCGGAGAAAAACATAAAATATAAATAAGAAGCATTTTAAGAAAATTATTATTAATGTGTGTTGTTAATATTTTAATATAAAAAAACTATGGAGAGTGATGCGAGTGACAGTGATTTGAAACAAATACAGGTCGACAAAACGTAAGTAACATTTTTTTACAATAATTTCCCGAAATATCTATTTCCAACGAAAACCGTCGTGTGTACAAATAGGTACCTACGGAGAATTGACTCAATCACAGAACCGACGAATAAGGTCCGTATCTATTCGATTTTATTCTATATTACAATAATGTATTTGTTTCGATTTTACTAAGCATTTTTTTTTGGAAATGTATTAAATATTAAATGAAAAAATACTGATTGTTCTAAAATTACTGATTATTCTACCTACGTCTACCTATTTTTAATGATATTTGGATGCAATATTGTTATCATATTTTTTGTCTGTCATTATAAATGACGTGTAGGTACTAACATCGTAATAAACAAAACTGAATTCATTTTTATTTTTGTTTTCAATATCTCTTCAATGTTTTGAAAATATAATTTTGATATATATATATATAAATAATGACCTAAACTAACCTAACCTAACCGGCACGGCGACACAGTTGAATTTTCATTATAACTTTTAATATTTATTATTTTTATTGTACACACATTAATAACAATATTTTTGTCATCATTTTGTTGGGGGTTTTTTATCAAACTGTAATCTTATATTATGACTTTTTATAATTTTTATTTTGTTTTTATGACACCCACTAACTTAACTTATTATCGTTGTACGCGTACAACATAATTTATTCGTCCTATCTGCATAGTTAAACGCTCGGAAAACAAATTAATTTTAGTTTTATTAGGTATGTAAATTGTACTTATTTTTGCACATCAACGTCGATATTAAGACCTTGACATATTCATTTACGGTTTAGCGTATGAAAAATGTTGGTTTTTTAAATTTGCATAACAATAACATTCTTAATATTAAAAATTTTTAACGTGCTCTTTATACTTATAAAAGCTTACTGGTTTCAAGTTAAAGTGCGAATTTTCAAATAAAAATGAGGATATTTAACGTGGGATGGCGGTAAAAGCGTAATTTACTTTCAATTTAAAACTCGTGTATTCTATCATATAGCTTTATACAAACGGTGTATTTAAATACCTACAGCATAAAATAAGGTATGATATGATTTTAGAAAGTAGAGTGGAAGCTCATCGACATTACGCGAAATCAATATCTAAAAATATAAATCGATTTCGCACTATTACACGTCGTCGGCTGTTTAAATAATAATTTATCACAACCGAAGTTTTTTACTCGTCTAAAAGACAATCGTAACATACCACAATACCACATACGTAACGATATCGTTAACTACGCGACATAATATATTATAATACTATATTGCAATGCACATATATTACAATAGCATTAATATAATTATTATGTTATAGAACTATATAACAATGCATTACGTCGCCATTCGTTTACATTATTTGCCATATTATTATTGATTGATTGATGGAAGGGACAAATTCGAAAGTCGAACATTATTTTGTTTTGTATAATCGCGACGTTCTGACTTTTCGTAATAATACTATAAATCAAATATTTGTATATTTTTATGTGCGACCTTAAGCGGAAAATTGATGAAATTACTGGGGGGGCTAAGTAATATAATATGCTCATTATATCTATATAGCACTACTGTACTGGAGCAGCTGTATCTTAAACTTTTTTTGGGGGGGGGGCTTAATCCCCGCAGGTCTCCTACTGATTTCCGCCTATTTGTGCGACTAATTATACAGTAAGTAGTGTGGGTATAGTACCCATGGAGGTGGGGCAGTTGAAAAAGACGAAAACCGCATAATTTTAATGGTTTATAAATTTGACGTACCTATTACCTTCTTAAATCCAACGTATTCTACTCAAATCGATTGTAAAGACATTAAAAAGATTATTAAAAATAAAAATTGAGCTAATTAATACATTTTAATAAGTATTTTAGAAAAATAATACATTATGTACCTGGTAAGAACTTATATTTTACAGAATAGATATCGAAAAACATAATATTGATAGCTGTGCTCTCAAGTAGTAAATAATTTCGCATTACTCGTTGTATTTTATCAAAGCACACGCAAAAATTAGGTTGATTGTCGAACATTTAAGTATTATTTTATCAAATCAAAATATTTGATATTAACTAATTATTAAATATATGAAAAATAATATTAAATCGTGTATGACACATGTTTTATTTTTTGTGACCTATATCGTCATTTGTCTTATAATGGCATCATTTTGATCGTGTTTTAAATTGCATGTGAATTTCTACTAACAGACCGCAAAACATTAGTCGTTAAATTTGATTCATTCCGTGGTTTATCAAACCGGCTCCCAATGTCGTACGAATGAAAATGACTTGGTGATTATATTGACCTGTGGGATGTTAATAGAGTGGATATTTCTTATGAAATAGTGCGTATAAACACGTGTTAATTTATGCGATTCCAGTACGTAGGACGCGCCTTAGCCAAAAAAATTGTGTGAAAACGGTTTTAAAGTTGTTATTTTTAAGGAAAAAAAATCATGCAAATATTATATGAAAATATAAAATATAATGTTTAAATTAATATGCATTTAATCTGTGCAAGTGTAATATACCAATACATTATTTTATTATGAAAATTGTAGTGACAACCGGATATGAAAGTCTGTTAATAGGGTTTTTTTTTATATTTACTTGTATTCTAGAACATTTTTTCGTCTAAAAAGAGCCTAATTTTTGTATTTATTATTGTTTATGCAACTTAATCTATTAATGTAACGTAGTAGATACAGTAGTCTCAGTAGGCGCTGACCGTTATTTTTTCAAACGTATTTTGATTTTAACCCCCAAGCTCAGAGCTTTACGCCGCACCCAAATATGACGATCTTAATGTATTATCATTTAACACTGTCGTCTGCAGTCTGCATGACAGATTTACCTGGGTTCTTCGTCGGAATGGTAAAAGTGTTCTACGCTGCTAGTACCACTTGTACTACTGCCGGCTGGAGACCCAGATCTTGGTGCATGGTCTGCCGTTGAGGTTACCGTGGTAGTGGTGGTTGCGGTCGTGGTAGGGGTGTGTTTGAGGGGTTCGGTGATGGTAATATCGACAGGAGTGGTGTTGTTTGTGTTGACAGAGTTGCATAGTGCAGTGGCGTCTGTATTAGTCGTGTCGATATCACAATCTCCGTTTCTCGTTGTGAGGTAATCTTTATCATCTTCAGACGCTAAGCCATCGGGTATATAACTCTGAGATACAGATATGTTAGCAGTGGACGAGCACAGTGAGTTTGGCAGCGTCGACACGCCAGTGAGACTCATCAGTAAGTTACCGACAGTGGCAATTTTGTCCACTTCGTTCAGGTCTTTGATGCTCTTACACATGTCCAGTACGTCCTGGGACCGGGACAGACTCTTGAGTCCATACAGCTTCTCCTTAGACTTACTGAACGTCCGGGTGCCGTGCCGGGACCGAGATACCAATGACGTGTGGCTCTCGCACATCCGATTGGATGCATACTGTGACTCGTGTAACATAGATGACCTCTTCATGTCACTTTCCCGCATGTGCTTGGACACGATCCGCTCAAAAAGTGCTTCTCGAGACTTGGACAGGTACGAAGGTTGCAGACCACCACCGCCACGTCTAGCTCCGTTAGATGGCGTAATGCCCGCACACGTGTTGCAGCCAGTGCGTTTCGTGACCAACAGCTGCTGGTGTTGCTGTTGGTGGTAGTTTTGTTGATTTTGTTGGTGGTGGTGCATCGAATTGCTGCTGCCGGACGATGACTTTCGAAGGTTTGCCAACCACGGGTGTTTCAAACATTCTTTGGCTGTCAGCCTCTCCCTGGGATCCTTGACCAACAGCTTTCGCATGAAGTCGATCGCCTCTTCTGACACATCTTCAAAAAGCTCGTCCGGGAAATCGATGTCAGCATTCGATATGTTGCAAAACGTCTCTTGGTCCGTGTCTCCGCCGAATGGACTGAATCCCGTCAATAGTGCGTAAGTAGTCACTCCAAGCGACCTAAAATAATACAAATACCAATAGTTAGTAAATGAATGATAGAATTTTTTTAATTTTCGAATGGAATGATTCCCGGGAACAAAATTTGTCAATATTCAAAATAGAAATCGCGGTAATGATCTATAGTTTAACCGAGTATCGCAAATGCCCTAAGATCACGGTTAATAATATAATAATACAATTTTTGTAATTTTAGTGAAGTACTTTTTAAAATGTTTTACATATGGATCAGAGATTAATGGAAAAAATCTAACCTAGTTTTTTACACAAATTAGAATAGTTTTTATAATAGACGACTACTTTAAATAATAATAATAAAATAGTATAGCTCTACGCGCTTTATCATAAATAAAAATAATAATTATTATTTATTATTATTATATTATCTATGATGGATGTACCTATTAAGAAATGACAACATATTTTTAAGTTTTTCTAAAATATATTATTTTACATGTATTTTACTGGCGTCCCGCCTTTATTTTAAGTTGGGGTTTTTGACCACACAACTAATATTTGTTATTTGTTTGATAGTTTTTTTTTTTACAATCTTATAGAATTTTCAAAAAAATAAAATAATATGATGAAATACATTAATATTATATCATATAATATATGATATTTATCTATTTTACATATTAAGTGAATAATTTGACCTACTCATTATCCTTTTTATACACTCCTGCAAGAATTTTCGTTTTAATGAGTCAATGTAATATTTGTGAAAACAAGTGACCTCTAAAATGGTTGTACTCGGAAATATGCAAGGTCATTAAACCTAATGATGATATCTGAAATAAACTTGTATAATATAAGAGAATTACTCACCACATGTCTGCGGCCAAAGTAATTGGTTCGTAATGAAGTATCTCTGGAGCTAAAAACGTAAATTTTGATTAAATTTATATTTAAAATATTTTTCCTCAAACAAAACACTATAGTAATCTAATATATGTATAAATCGTTTTTAAAACGGTTTACTTACCGACATAGTCGGGTGTGCCAAGGATCTCTCTGATTTCCGTACCCTCTAGAATCACTCGGGATATTTCGAAATCACAAAGTTTGACGTCGCAAGTAGGAAATGCGCCCATCAACACTAAATTTTGAGGCTGCGAACATCAATATTTATAATTAGTTTTAGTCACAGGAACGTTGATTACATATATTTTTTTTATTTGGGATTAATATTGTTGTAAGATGTGTGTCATCGTCAGTATAAAATATTAGATAATATTTGCGGTTGGTCACGAATTAAATTGTATGATATATACCGTTCATTAGCATACTCGGCCTTAACAATAAGAACGCCGAACACGAAACGGCATATTAATATAATGTTAATTCGGTATTAATAATAATGTGCGATATTATGGATTTCCTGCCGATCGGGGTTGGACCTTGATCCAGCTAGAAATATTTATCGCGATATCGATCTTTGTAGAGGCTATATAGAATCTAGATCGTGACGGCGCGGCGTCCGTTTGTTTGTTCGTGGGTGGCGTAATGGATTTTAAAGCACGTGTACCGCACATATGCAACCTCATTTGGACCTGGAACGTTCCAGGAAACCAGCGTGTCACCAATGCCATAATTTTTAAGGATTGTTTTATTCTTTTTTTGGAAAAAAATGTTGAAAAAACCTTGGCTCGCGCGTTTCGTCACTATTTAGTATTTACTCACTTTGATATCTAAATGAGCGATTTTCCGCTGGTGCATGTAAGCTAAACCTTCGACCACGTGGTGTATGAACTTGACCACGTCGGCCTCAAATGGTACGTTGTCGTCGTCGATGACTTTTTGTAGATCACCTCCCGGAGCACTAAAAAACATATATCGTACATTAATATAATAATAATAATGAGCGAGTAATAGTTTTATTTTTTGTAAAATAATATTATAATATTATCCGCACTATTCCATGACGATGATCAATTGTTTGGGCGTTTGAAATACATCATGCAATTTGGTAATCCGCGGCGACGGTGAACACAGCGATAGCAAAGCTATTTCGTGGTGGATATCGGGACTACAGTCTTCGCCAAATCTCGTGCGGTTTGAAAATTTGGCCGCAAACACTTCACCCGTTTCGATCGAAGTGCAGCGTCTGACTGAAGCGAATTGACCTCTATAAAAAAAAAAAAAAAAAACGATATTGAAATTAATAAATGAAAATAAGTACACGTAACACATAATAATAATCAATACATTTATTATAAATATAAAATATGATTATTTGACGGACAAATGGACAATGCATTCCGTTTCGAATCTCTATCTTTATTTTTCATAATTTTTTATTATTTTTATCTCTATGTCTATTTGCATATTATTACCTATATATAATATTGTAAACTTATCCACTTATCCACTTTGTACATAAAAACGATTAACCATTTTATTAAAATTTAATTTCATTGATCTTTCAATCCATAACCCATGAGTTATTCGTTGGATTTAAACTGTTTCCTTTCATTTAAGTCGCATTATTATATTAAACAACGTCCGTGACGCAAATATTAAAAAACAAATACTCAGTACTCACGCGATATGTACACATTCTTATGGCCGCGGCGGCGTGGCGTTGAAAAGCATTACAATGATAATAATAAAAACGATTTGAAGAAGATTCGCGACAATTTTTTTATGGCTCTTAATGTCTACGGCTACCTACGCATATCTACCGCAGTTACCGAGAATTTCACGATCGGCCAAGACCAAGGACGACGATATAATGACAACACGCGTCTTATAGTAAACAATGCATATTATAATAGTTGTAAGTACGCGTCGCAAAATTTTTAATTATAGTCCGGGACGTCATTATATATTATTAACGAGTATATTATAATATTATGATGATAGTGTGCGTATATGCGAATGGTACGACATTATAATTTATTGTATTCGTTGGTCGGATAATTACTTTTAGGGTTGAAAATACCCGTAACTCAAATGTAATCATACATATTTTATAATAGTGACGAATTTGATTCATGGCTGGAGTTTGGAACTGTACTGATAATAATAGAAACAAACTGATAATATTAGAATCGGATGCTTTATTAAATTACATATAGGAACAGACATTTTTTAGGGCTAATTTAACAATTTAATTGCTTTAGCCGTTTTTATTATTTATATATATTTTAATCGTGCATTCGAATTTTATTGAAACTTATTTATGATTAAAATTGGTATTAATTTTTAATACATTTTTGATAACATTTTTTTGTCGTTTTAGATATAAAACAAATATCAATATAATTTATAAGTGTTCATACAGTGAATACTATGTAGCTTATGAAAATGTACGCTTTTATTAATCATATTTTTATCATGTTATAGACCACAGATGTACAGTAGTATTTGCTTATTCATCACTATGACGAGCGTTTAACAAATTTCCAAGCTAATCTTCTATGACTCATAATGATATTGGACGATAACATCGGTTTAAACTTTAAACTCTCTAAAGAACGAAAATTTATGATTTTCTCATAAAAATAATTTGGATAACTAGATAAGTGCTAGTAACTTATAAATAAATCACTTGAATACTTTTTGTTGCTTTATAAATCGTATTTTGTCTACGATAAGAATCATCCAGCCTTGCCGGCAATAAACTATTATTTTTTTTATATCCGTTGTATCTTACAGTGGTCTTAGCAGCAGCTTATCTCTATATATGTAGATAAAATCGGACAACAAAGATCGCGTGCGTTCGCGATTTACGATGTGGCGCCGCGCCAAAGACCTGCGTAGGTGTCATGCTCCCTGGTAGAAGCTCGTGATTTATCGCGAACGCCCAAAAATTTTCTGGGTGGGATCGTCATTGAATTATCATTTTATCGTACGGGTTTAGTGACTTCGCAGCATAACATTATAACACGAATAATGGTTAGATTCTTGATTACGATCGAAAAAATAATCTCGTATTGGTCAAAAATACCATGATTACAAAAAACATACCTATACAACTATTTTCATTATGTTTGGACCACACTCAATAAGAACGAGAGAAATAATAACAACATAGGACGAGATAAAAGCGTAATAATATTATATTTACTGGTCAAAACTGTACAGTTAATTTATATACCAGTGTCTTTAACGAGGGTATATAAGTATTCCGTATTAAATCATTGTGATGTAATCATGAGGTGTCAGGGTATTTTTTTTTAAATAACCAGATATTTTGTATTTTAGTTTTCGCATGAGTGTTGTACGAATGGGAGTGACCACGGTGAGCGTGTAGCGAAAGCGATACGCCTTCAGTCGTACAACTTTGTTTAAATGTTTGAATTTCGAAAGTTTATTTTGTTTTTATCATTACGCTCATCTTGCACCCTGTGGTTTTTTTAGAATAAACTAGAAGCTATTTCGTGTATTTCATAAAAGTCAACCAATAAAACAACCATCATGAAAAAAATTTGTAAATTCCTTTATGACCTAACCCAAATTACATATGTCGATGAAGCAATATAATTAGTAAGATGACTGACTTGGATCCATACTGAAAGAATTTAGAAACTTTGACCTGTAGATTACACAATGTTATCGTTGTAGGATTATAATATAAGTGTACACATTATTATTGTTATAATGCGTGCATCCGAATTTGGACGCAGCCGTTATAACTTATAAGTATTCTCATAATACACTAAACATCAATACCATTAAATCAAGATTCATTTTACACCTCTTTTAATACGTATAGGTACTATTATGTGTTTGGTGCTTGTGATTACACGACACTGGATAAGAACAGCTTATTTAATTAATAATTACCTCAGACCTTTGACATTTCAATATTATACGTATCTTGATCTAAATAGGTACTGTATGGAAACGGTCTTAAATAATAGGTATTATGTGTTCTCATTGCAGTGTTCGTTTAAATACAAATAGTACAATGTTTTGATTTTATTCGCAACATTTTAGGTTTACGTATTTTTATAGAAATAGTTTTCATAGAATTATTATTTTATACTCGATAAAAATATATAAAACGCAATAACGTGACGTGAAGGAAATTTTTAGATTATATCAGGAAAGTTCACTGGTTGATTTGGTATACACATTTCTTGATTATCACATGTCTTTATTCATATCATATATTGTACGATAATATTATGCAGTATTAAATTAAACTTGTTTATACAAATTTGTTTTAAGATTTTAAATTGATCAATTTCGGAATTGAGTATAGATAATAATTCCAAACGAATCAATCGCTAAGTAATACAAAAGAGCGGATTAATATTTGTTAAGTGCAATATACTAGTTTTTCTATAATTTTATTCGTCGTATTATAATAAAATATCTAAATGACAGTATTAACATAAATTTATGTAGCGTAGTTCAAAATATGTTCAATGTTATAATTTACCGGTGGTACAGTAATATTACAGTGGGAGGACCTAATTGGTGTCAAGTATAATGTTATGACGTAAAATGTGATATGCAACCGGTTAATAAGAGGTTTTTGTGTTCAGTTGTCGAATTAAAGAATTAAATAGACAAATAACGTTGAAAAAAATGTTGAAATGTCAAAAATTGTAACGTACGTATTAATTTAATCCTATACCTAATATTACAGCATATCATGTACGATTGGATATTCCGTTTAACGATAATATTTTAATTTTAGTTTTTAGTATGATCTATAAAAATATATTATTATAATACGCCTTATTCGTGTTTTATTTCTCATAATAATTTCTTAAAAATTAAACCATAAAACAGTAAGATACTATAAAGACGCAGAATAACGCGACGTATAAGGTTGTGACTACTTCCACCGGATCTCGGTCACTCGTTTAGCAACATTCGGCGCGATCCAACGCTCGTATTTCATTTTAGATTTGACGTAAATCCATTTACGGTGTCGTCGAAAATACTATAAATTCGGACGTTGTGTATAATATATATAATAATATACAGATACGCACAATATTGTATTAATCGATCGATGGGCGTGAACGTATGCTTAATTTTCGCAAGTCAACACTGTCGTCAAACGATTTTGAAGCGAAATTTCGCGATACGTGGCCACAACAGCGATAGAGGAAATCGTAAATCGTCACATATCAAGGTATATTATTAAATAGTAAAAATTGATGTACGTTTGTATATTAACGAGCCATGAGTTATTTAACTAGTTCAATTTCATAATACCGTAAAATAGGTCGCAAAAACATAGGTACAAGAACCAAATAAAAAATTAATTAAATTGTGTCTATCCGATCGAAATCAAATTTGAGGTAGGTGTTCTGAGGACAACATTCGCTTTTGCTACAAAGTAAATCTAATCTAAAGTATTGCACACTTAATTATATTATCAATTATATCAAATGTACCATTGCTGAAGTATATATTTTTTCCAACTCATTCCAAATCATCGATTATAGGACCAGCTGTAGAGTGTAGACCGATCGTAAATCGACGCTCGCGGTTATTGCGGTATATATTCGCCAAATTATCATATGGTAACTACGGTTACCGTGATTCTTATACCGTCATAATGGTATGGCTTGCACAGTTTATACTATTACCACTACAATAGTATTGTCGTACACACATTATTGTATTGTACCACTGCTATAGTATAGCGTGCATGGTAGGTATATTATATATACCTATATCATATGAAAACAGTTTTGGTGTGCTGACGAACCGGTCGGCCGTTCACAGCTCCTTTTTTATAACATAAAATAATAATATTGTATATTTATAAATCGGTGACGGTGGACATCATATATAATGATGCGTTTGTCGGCGGCGGTGACCCATATTTGTCGGTATTAAGTTCGGTACGGCGGGGACGACCCGATGAGAGAAATCGCCAAGTCGTAGTCGTCCCATTATAATGACCAGGCGTATACGCACCGACGCACCGTGCAGCACGCCAACGAGGACTCTCTCGTTCACTATCCATTTTTCTCTTCTTTTGAAGTCTACCGCCGGCTTTTTCCTTCTCACGTCTCAATCTGTGATAAAATATACACGTTGTACCACGGTTATGGTAAATGAAAAAAAATGCGAAGTTTTGTCTGAGATTCTCACACGACTGCACCGTGAAAACGCACCCGCACGCGTAGATGAGTAGCGAATTATTAGTATTATAATATTCTTTATTTTCATTACAAAGCATCGCCTCAGCACAATACTATAATGCAAATGTGTGAATATTCACTTATCAGTTATAATCGACAGTAATCATAGTTAATATATTTATATTAAATAAAAAATGAAACTTGTGGATCACGCGTGGAACTAAGTTAGAATGATTTTTTAGAATACGCAAGTATGGTTAATAATAAAATATATAACCGTTAATTAAGTTAGAAAGAATAAAATTAATAAAAACATAATATGAAAATAGATGAACATATGAATAATACAATCAATAACACGTCTTAATAAATCCATCGACTATAATTTTTATTTATGGTATTATTAACTGATGACATAATATTTTAGTGAAGAGATTCTTCTCGGTGCGTAACGAAGTTTATACAATTTGAACCAGACCAACAGGCCATCTCAAGTTCTTAGTTTTTACACATGTCTTTAATAATGTAATATCGCACAAATCATCAATATTTGTAGGTATCACGAGTTTACGCGTACACATAATTTTATATTATTATAATATTTATGACTGTTACCATAGTGGTGTAGTGTCGATTATTTATTTCGTACACGCGGAAACCTGACTGCCGAGGACAAGGCGCAGCTGGAGAACAAATGCCGAACGTCTTCGAATAACGTATTATATACTATATTATTGTAAGGGAATGACATTTTTTTTCGATTCCGAAATGATTATAATGTATAATATAATAAAATTATGCAATCTGATCCATCACGGTCGTCACGTTTATGTTCAAACTACAGTGTAATATCGTACTCCACTTTATATAAAGCAACAAGTCGACTGTAGCAATTATTTATTATCATAATATCGCGTAAGCATTCGTTTCCTGCAAAAACTGACTCACGTAAATAATAAATTGTATACTGTAAATATCCACATGAATATTTTCTTCATTTAAGAATATAAATCGTATAAGTTTAATGTGAAGTTTCATCTATAAATAATTTGAGTCCTTATTATTTTGATTTTTTATGTCATTGAAATATTTGAAATATTTGTAGTGTAAAAATAATACTAATTTATAATGCCGTGGATCTCATAGTTACACGGTAACATAAAAAAAAAAAATGAAAAGATAAATCGTTTGTTAAGTTGCGAAATTAGTTTCTGATCGTTATTATAAATTGTTCATTCATTAGTTGCTGTATAGAAATAATATCGTTCCGTCATCAAAAAAAAAAAAAAAAAAACAATAACAATAATACTATCATTGTAATATCTAGTTTTTACAGACGACTTAATAAATGCGATTCATCGTGGCAATAATAAAAGTTTAAGTCAATAGCAACCATGGTGCGATAAAATGCCACGTGACATTCTTAAAATGCACGCGTGCACTTGATATGAGTAAGTTTCCTCATACTGCGGTAATGAATACCGAACAGTAAAATTTGTAGTGTATAGTATGGATGCATTATTTATGGACTCGCGTTGGCTATTTGTAATCGACTAATGGTTTCGTTTTATCGGATGTTAAATCGATCCAACACACGATAAAATTGTACATAATAACTACGTATCCACACAATTTGTTTTCCCAGCGTCCTTGTTATTTTTTCCACGTTTTGCCGAGCGGGCTATGCGTATAATTAGGTATTATATGTGTATTGTGTATGTACTGTGCGAGCGAAAACGCGTAACGCGATAATATTATAATATATTGTAATCGAACCGTTTCGGTCTTGAACGTTAGGCGCCAACGTAAGGCCGAGTTTCTATATAATTATTACAACGATTAAACACCAATATGGTGAGGCAAAGTGAACGATTTCTACGTACATAATATAAAATAATGCCACCCTTTAACAGATCATAATATATCATAATATAATAGTATACATTATATTTATATATATTTTATACGGACATCTTTAACGTCGAAAAGATATATTTAAGATCATATAAAAGGCAAAGGACTAATCCTGGGGGCCATAGCACACTTTAGAATTCAAAGGCTTTTATAGAGTCTGTAAATTATGATATATTATGATATATTATGATTTATATTTATATAATATGCTTATCGTGAATTATAATTGTATAATATTAAAATTGTTAATACACATAGGTATAAATAAATTATTATATACATGCATAGTTATACTTTTTATGTATACATGTTATAAATGAACGACTGCTAACACATCAAAGCTTATCACCAAAAAATATTATGTACTTATTATTATTACATAATATTATACAGCAAATTAACGTAACATATGTGTTACACATAATACTCGTATACTAAATGTGCCCCTAGGAATAGATCATATCCGTATGTTGCAAATTAAAAAGAAAAGTTAAAATTTAATTATTTAGACTTTAGAATAACTACAATTCAAGTGTATAACGCTACTGGATTTTTGATTTTAATTTTGTAACAAAAGTTAATATTAAAAATGTTACTAAGTATAAGTACATACCTACTTTGTATAATAATCTAAAATTTAAAGTTTAAATTTTATGTGTTTACATAAGTTTTATAATTTCGAATTGATTTTTTCTATATAAAAACTATATACATTTTTATACCTAATTGGACTAATTCAATTGTTTTATCTATTTTTTCTAAATATTTTACGAACTTATTATAGGATAATATAAAAAAATCAGCACTTTATTGACCTGTATTCAAATCAATCCTTAATAATAGATAGCTATAAATTCAGACTAACTTTAATATTAAAATTTAACGATTATAAAACAATTATACTTTTGTAGATTTATATTTTAACCGAATAATATTGTATAATATTTTTTATACGTGCAGGTCATAATTTTAGGTAAATAAATGAAGAAAAAATACACCACAGTCCACCGGGAAGTGGTATATACCATTGTTAAAAATAGCCTACTCAATGAACTCGAATCGTTTCAAAAATCGAATTAACATTAATTAACCATTTTCTTTTTTTTCGACTTCTAACTCGCGATATTAACCACTCATAAGTAGTATATTTTATTAATACGGTTTAATATTATTATTATTATATATATTTATCGATATGTATTATTAGGAGTGACCGGCAGATTACCTACGGCTGGTCGGCACGACTGGCAGCGGTGTTCGATTGGCCCGTGCGCGAGTTCCGAGGACGGCCGGCGGGTTGGCGCGATTCGCACGCGCATAAAACATCTCTCGCCAGCCGACTCCGTGCGTGGCGCGGACGGAGGGGTGTCCGGTCACGCGCCGTTTACAATGTGTATATATATAATATTGAATACATGAAATAGCCATTATTGTACGTATACCTACACATACGAGTATGATACATGCGGAGAGGAAGACGTGCTCGCAATACGCACTTCGCTATATATCGGAATCCGATTTACGCGCGTAACATAACCCTCCAACCACCCTGCTCTCGTCGGTACCATCTTCCCGCATATGCCTAACTGATCATATACCTATACGATTTGACTCTGCTGCGAGACGTAATAACAATAGTGCCCATTGCCCACAGTATACATGACATCGCATTGTATATGTGTTCGTATATATATTATAAATTTATAAAGACCGACACAGATGATGATAGCGACCTGATGCCAATGTCGCGCCACTGTACTGTAGTTGCAGTATCGTAGGTATAATATATAGATAAGTATATAAGCACTTATATATATTTTTTTCCCCGATCGCGTATATACCGGTCCGCCGCAAAGTCCTTTATGATGCCTTACCGGTTTCGTGTCTTATAATAATAATTGTGCCGACGCGGTGGCAGGCTGCATGCAGCAACAGTAGGTATATCGTCGCCGTGTTGTGCATATCACGGGGACTTTTAATACTACCTATAAAGCTACATGTGTAGAGAAAAATTGCGTGAAAACGCTACTTTGAAAATTATACAGAATTCTCGATGTTTTTCGAATACTGCATGTGTCCTACAAATCAATCGCCAACATTACGCATTAATATAAATATCGTTTTGCAAGTATATATACGTACTACTAATTGTAAAATATACTATGCAGATAAACTGAACAATATTATTATTTTCCGAATGCTCTGTCACGATTACTGAACGGTGAGTGAAAGAACTTCAACTCGAAGTCGTCTACATCCTGAACGCAATTTTTTACAATTTACAATTCATTATTCCAATGCGCAGTACTCGGAACACGTTGATTTACATACCTGTCTTATATAACTTACAACAGACAGGTTTTCGCCTAAGGTGACAAAATGACGAAAGAGAGAATGAAAATGTTTTCTTGTCGGTTTTACATTAACGATGAAATTAAGACGATTGATAATAGATTATAATAATATATTATATAGCCGTCATATAGTTGAATGGCGAAGATTAATTTAAAATCTACAGAACCTATTTTACAACTTTACGCGTATTGGAAAATAATAAAGCGATTAAAAAAAAAAATAATAAATTAAATAATGACGTGATAATAGAAAAGAACTATCGATAAAAACGTTTGCGTATTATTATTAAAGAATAATATGTATAATGTTTGTCACTATGTTGGTTCTATTATAAACATGGGTTATTGATTTTGTATTTTTTATGATTTAAAAGATATTTAAATTTGAAAATTTAACAAATGTGTATTACCCTAAAGGCTAAAACGATGAATACCGAACAGAAAATAATTAATATAATTATATACCTAATGAGACGAGACGATATTCGTTGTAAAGGTTAGGTTTTTAAAATTTGTTCTGAGTTTTATAAAGTCTAGTTATTATTATAGTGGTAATAAGAAAAATAAACGACTAATGCGCAAAATTATCGAGATAAAACAAAATCTGATCGTTACAGCATCTACTCATTGGTGATATAAATAGATATTATTATTACGCGACAAAGAATATAAATAGTCAACGACGGAGTTACGTGCCTATATGGCTATATACATCGAAACTTTACGATATTACGCGCGGACACTTAGAGGAAAAGTATTAACGAATAATTATTATACAATATATATATTATTTTATTATTGTTTATCGTGTGGATTTCCTTGAGAAACGACAAAAAAAAAACGTACAAATTTTACAAGTGCACAACAAAAATCGTTCACGTCATATTTATTTCATACATAATATATAAATAATAACAATAAAACTAACAACATACGAGCATAATATTGCACACGCTTACACAATATGGTATGGTCATAATAATTGTACGCGTCTTGTGGGAAATATATACCGATGAGGTATTCAATTGTCCGAGGAAAATGTGACATCGTCAACACGTGTTTTTTTTATTTCTATTAATATCGATTTCGTATTAAATCACATTTACACGTGTTCAGAAACACTCCGATCGTTAATAATTATTTTATACAATGCCGCAAAACTGCAGGAGTGACGATAATCTTCTGGCGGTCGTCATCGTATTTTTTTTGCAGTTAATATCATTTCACAGCTAATATTATTATTATAGTTATGTAATCCCTGAAAATCCCTTATCCCTGAAGTTTTAAGAACATAATTTAATCGTGTTCATAAATGTATTGTGCACACTATATGTGCCACATAAGTTTGCATATCGTGCTTTTTTATTATTAGTAATAAATTCAGAGCTTTGCACCTGAATCATTTATTCGGGTTTAGGGTGCTGGATGTATTCGGGTGTTCAAAACTTCAAACACCAGAATAATAAATCGAAACAAACGTTTAGGTGTTAATAACCGTTATTATTCGGGTCAATATTCGTTAATACAGGTGTTGAATAGTGTAGAAAAATCACAATTTTTTATTGAAAGCTAATTCCCCCCTCCATATGGGTTTCGGATGATTTTTTAAAGGTTTTTAGTGGTGTTACGGGTTTTGGTTAATTCGGATGTAAACTGAAAGTACTTGTAATAATGATAGTTATAGATCGTTGCATATGTTATCCAAGACAATTATGGTGCATTTATCGTCAAGTATTCGGCAACATAAATTTTGCTACGATGTAGTATATTATATCGGAAGGATGCGGTATAAAATAAAACATTCGACATTTTATTATTATTAGCTATACCTAAAACGGTATCTTGGTCATATATTATATTAAATAATGGTTTATAGTTAGAAGATTCTTATTTAGATGTTACCTACTAGTTTAATACATAAATAAATCGTAATTTACATTTTTTTTTAAATATGATTCGTGGATATGGTATAATGCAGTGATTGCAGTATTTTGATGAAATATAAATAATATATGTTTAAAAATATTTTTTTGAATGTTGTTTATTTTTGTTTAGATTAAAAAAATAATATTTTTTTAATAGAAACTGTAAGTCTACACATAATCGTAAAATGTAGCATTCAAAGTAGGGAATTTTGTGCTATTTAAAATTATTAGTAATTAAGTTACATTTGAAAACTATTGTAGTGTTGGTATCTTTTGCCACTATAAGTATTACTATCGAAATTAAACTGTTCACACAAATCTATGCCAAAATAATGGGTATTGTTTTTCATAATATTCAATATTAAAGGAAATCGTGGATATAATGGAATACAATTTTACCAGTATTGGTGTGTAGTGTTTAAATATTATGCTTTTCGTGTAATGGCCTTTTATACAAACAATTCTAGTGCTATCATATAGAAATCAGCTTAGAAGAAGATCGATAAAAACACAATATAAAAAATTTAAATATTATTAACTTAATTTTACAAGTAAAAGCAAACGTAAAACGCATTGTGTGTACGATAATATTACAAGTATATACCTATTGTTTATCTTAACAGTATATGATCTTCCACTGTGTTTTATTCTTTGAATTTAATTATGGCTTTATACGAGTAAATATTTATTTGTTTTTCGATTATACGTTTAATTTGGCTTTGGGGCGGAACAGTTGCAAACCAGTTTGTATATGCTCATCCAAGGTATACTACTAACGAACTTGCTGACATCAAACTACGTTTCCCATTGGACTGTGTTCGGAACCAGAAGTCATTGGAAACCCTAAGGAAACTATCTAAGTATTATATTATTATCTATATATTTCATTAAACAGTAATGCGCAAATGGAAAATGGTATTTAGACTAAACATGTTATTGCACGATTCAAGACATTATGCTTAGAATAATATGAGCAAGAAAGTGGTGGAAAATTAAAGGCTTTTATTATTATTTTCATATACAAAATCAAAACTTCACTTTGGAAATGTATAGTATAAAAAATGAGAAAATGGCTAGAAATACATAAAACAAAATCATATACAACTACATAATATTATATAATTAACAATAATAGAGATAAAAATATTAAATAAATATTAAGTGCCTATGCAAAGTGTATAATATAATATAATATTATTGGCGATTGTTTTTTTTGGTCGCATTTGTAACAGTTTATGTAATAACTAATAACCTATACCTCCAGTGCGGTGTTATAAAATAGGCATTTACACGCGACACGCCATCCTGACCTGTCCGGGGTCGGGTCGGAGTGGTCGGACTATATTGTGATAAAACAAAACACGACTGGGTACCGGACGTTTTTCAAAGGATTTTCACCATTGTTTTACGATATTTTTTCGCGGACAATCGTGATGCATGCACACGGGCACGCCGCGAACTGCGGTCGTATCGATTAAATCGCATTAATGCAAATTAAAATAAATCGTTGTAAATGGTAATGTTTTCTTTCTTTTTAACTTTCAGCACAATGTATACAATTGATAGTATACAACCCATACACACTGTCACGGTCTCGAAGGCGGCGGCACCAATGGGTATGATATTATATATTGTAATAATAGAAACACCATGTTAATGAAGTGTACGAGGTACACTGCAGACGGTACGTTTGTTATTTATCGGTGAAAATTCGCACAGTATAGGTACATTCACTATATACATTCGATACTCGGCATCGTTACAACGTTATGCGAAATGGCGAATTTCGTACACGTGTTTCGGCGGCCTAATTGATTATGTTCGTTAACACACAATATAATAATTACAAGTACCTACTTATTATATGTATATTATAATTGTGTCAACGCTGACCAACAAATAATAATTATGTCAATGCTGTTCGTATATGTAGTACGTGCGTTATAGTTATTTATAGGTATTTTCGTCCCTGGAGACCGTAAGGTCGTTGAGTGTAAAAATGTGCACGGTGTATACCTTATACCTACTAACAGGCTTGTGATATAATATTATACGTGCGTATGGTCGTCGTGTCCGTCAGTCGTCATAATTATTACCATCACATTGTTATCCTTTTAGTATATATATATATATATATATATATATATATATATTAAATATAATATACGCATTATGGAGGTATATATAGTAGGAAATCGAGCGAATCGTATATTATTCGTTCGGCAATGTCATCGTCATCGAATACGATCGTGTTAACATAATACTGAAGACGACATAGCCGTAAGTCACTATATACCTGCAACTGCGAACTATTACCATTCCGATAGATACAGTGTACTGCTCAGTATAGTATTATAGTGCTACCGATTCTCGCGCACAATTTATATGATCGCAAGCTCTCGACCCTGTCAATTTAATGGCCCATTAACGGTATACACGCACGATAGTTGTTTATGTTTAAACATAATGTACGTAACAATATATAATAATATATTGCCTACTACCTATTTCGTTTTGAGCTACGGTTGATCGCTGTTATTTTATATCGCGACCGACGGAGACGGTTTTACTGCTGCTACAGGTAATAATTATATACTACCTAGTACCTATAGGTATATTATTATTCTGTAGAAATCTGCGATTCTATGATTTTCGGGATCATATTTACTGGCTCAATACATTTTTATCAAAATTAAGAAACGTTATCTAATAATAGTTATGGTTTTTAGTACGCACGCAATATAAGCGTTTAAGTACATATACACAAGTTTAATACCTATGAAGGAAACTGTGGAAAAATCTTATATACTTATAAAATGTTGGTGCTTTTAAGAATTTAAATAAAAAAAGATTATTAATTAGTGCATATAGACTTAAATGTTTTAATAACTTATGTATTTTGTCAGAAAGTTTATTCGATAACAAAAAATCAGTTTATAATAATACATTTTAATATTTAAAGAAGTTAGAACGATTTTTTTTTATTTATTAAAAATTTTAAACAATAAAACTTAAACCAAAATAGATAAATATGAAAATATCTATAATTAATTTGAAGACGAGGGTGGCTATCCATTGATAAAACTCTTCGATGAATTTCAAATTTAAAAGAAATTGTCAACAAAAAAATGTTTATCCCACATTCTGTCCTTTTATACTTTTTGGATACATGATAGCATCAAGGTATACTTGAATACAATAGTACGTCGAAGAAAAACGCCATTGATAAAGAGTGTAGTTTCCTAATAATAATTAACTATTAGGTAACTACAATATTGTAATAGCATTGATGGACAAGGTACTCAACTAGTTCTAACTAGTTAAACACCAAAATTGTGTATCTAGTTACAAGATATATAAGATACTTTGCAATTTGTAACTGGTTACAAATTACAGTTACACAGCTAGTTACAGAAACTTTGTTATACCTATTTAAAGTTACAAGTTACTAAATTACATATTTATGTTTTTTTTTAAGAAAATAATGCACAACTAAATGTTTTAGATTCTGAACAAATAATGCTTCAATTTCAAACTTCAAGGGTGGTTTCCAATTATTTCAAAGTGAATATTAGTGGTGCATACTATAGGTCAAAAGTAAACATTTTCTAGTAGTTTTCAAAAAAATCGATTTTTTTATATGGTTGTAACTCAAAAACAAATTACTGTAAATAATTGAAATTATCATTAAATGTTTATATCAGAGTTAATCCCAGTGTTATCTATATACAGTTAAAGTTTCAAAATATTTTGTCGTTTTTAGAGTTATTTGTAAACAACTGAAATTTTCGATTTTTTTGAGTATTTTTCTTTGAAGAGACAATAAAAAAATGTTGGGCCAAAAAAAACCATAAAAATTCATAAAACTTTTTGTATTTATATCTAAGGTCAAAATATTCAACACCGAGTTTTCACCATAATTTATTGGAATATTATTAACAGTAGTTAAGTATTTTAAGTTTTAAAATATAAAAATAATTTGAGTATCAGAATATATATATAATATACTCATTACTTACGCTGGACAGTTTTCGGTAAGAGAATATAAACAATAATTTATTGAGCCATGATACGAAATTTGTTTAACCCACCCCCTTAAATTTTGTTAAAACCACTGCTGTACTTAATGTGAAAAATTTTCAGCTAGAACAGGGTTTTTTTTTTATTTTGTTCAGACCACATAGATTATTGTGGTTTTCGGATTGTACCTATACATCTACGTATTGTGGAAATACAAGAGGCATCACGGTATATTATGGCGCTACATGTCCAACGAAAATCTATGACTTATACATTATAATATTTTATACTATATATAAGTAAAACGTGCGTACGACGATGAAATTGTTCTTTTCGACGTTACAAAAGCGACGGATAGAAAAACAAGATTCTTATAGGTAGGCATGTATACGACTTACGGACGATGTTGCGAAACCGCTGCGAGAAAAATATATATATACAACTATACACACCATAATGATATTATAATAATATAACGATACACATTCTCATTGAATTGTATGAAATCTTCTTCGGCGGAAGAACGTCATTCCGGTGACCGCTGTAAATGGACTGTTGACACACGCGCTGAACAGTTTCCGACGCGGGTGCGGATAAATAAGTCGTTTCGACATCATCGCGAAAACAATTAACATAAAGGCGTCACATCACATCAGAACGGCTTGCACATAAAATATGCATTATTAAACGTTTTGAATGCGATTTTCAGTGTGTACGGAAACATCGTGTGTACTGCAAAAATCGTGTGCGCATACCAACGATCGCACCGATAGATTTATACGATTTTAATGCGACGGTACGATAACTATAAAATATTTATTCGCGAGCTCACACACATTTTTCTGCTCCGCGTACCTATATGTATATAAATCGCGAACTGTACCTATCATTACAAATTACGATATAACGATAAAATATTATCATTTATCATTATTACTGTGTCATTGGTCGTGGTCGATCCGTACACATCATATTATATATACATGATTATAAATTATTACAATAATTATATTACATGGTTTGAGCCTTGGGCCTTGGAGTGGTCCACCCCTCACCGTAAGTACGTAATATAGCGTATAGTATGTCATTATTTAACGGGCGCCACGTATTTTAATATTATGCTTGTAGTATACGTAATATATTATGATATTATTATACGATTTATGTACAGACGACACGACTGCCGCACGACAACCGGATGATTGCAAACTAAATACGTTATACTGAAATCCTATACGCCACCGACTTGGACATCTCCGCCAAATAGGTCTTTCAGATCGTATATATAGACTGAAATCCGATATAGGTTTCCGCGTCGTGACAAAATAATATGCACTTGAAATCGCGCGTTCCATTCTATGTAAGTAATATATTATATATATTATATATATTAAAATATAATATTATATTTCGTACCGGCGGAAATAGGCTGCAGTCTTGTCAATCATATTTTTTTATGTACAATTGACACGGTATGTTATATGCGTTTTTTTATTGCAGCAGTGCATTTTTCAGACTGGATAATATAAGCCCAACGTCTGTACCGTGTTTAACCCAAAATCTGTTGTTTTATCAAATCTCGTTAATATTTTAACTTGATTATTATTTTAATGTCCATATATTACTTATACGTTTCTAGAGTTTTTATATTCTACAGAAGTTGCGACACGCGTTACTTTATGCCTAACATCTATGTATTTCATAAAAGGCAAAGTTTTTTCAACACTACATAACACATATTATTATATCGTACAGCAACACGCACACTACAAATGTTATGGACGTTTAAAAACAACGCTAGAAAATAGAATTTTTTTTCAAAATCTCCGGTAACGGACATTACACCATTGTTATATATATATATATACACACACGTACTATGCGATTTTAATATAATCTATAAGATAATATAGTATAATAATAAAAGCGTATATGGGTGTGAACAAGTGTCTTGACGTTTATATAGGTATATCGCTGTATTATATACGTATGTATAAATATATATGATTTAATGAAAACGTTCTCGGTGAAACAATAATCAGGAAAATGTCGTCCGCATTATAAATAAGAAATCGCGATTCTCAGACGTTTCACACTTCATATTATTAAAGAAAAAAAACTCGTACAATAATTATAATTGCGACTCTCGATAATTTATTGGCTACGAAATACTACACAGGCCAATTTATTATATACATTTATACGATACACAGTTGGTTGTCTGTCAATCAAAGTTGCTCACTGCTCCACTAAAATTCACGCAACATCTGCGCAACGACAACGCATACAAACGCCCAAATATGGTCCGTAATTATCTCACGATTAGACATTATACATTATAGTGCGTACATTATACAAACGTTTCAACTAAAAAAAAAAAAAACTTTAATTCACATCACACTTTAAACAAACACAATGTTATTATATATTGTCATTTTCAATATACGCACGCGGTTTTCGAGAATAGAAATTACCATAATATTCGAGTCTTGTGTTTTTGATTATATTTTAGTAAACACTGGTTTTTCTTTTCCTATCTTTACATTCCACGATCAAACCATCTGGTAATATTTGTATTGTATACATCCACCGGAATAAAATATTATATTCTTCGATTTTGAAGATAATCATCTTATATATCTTATTCGTTACGGTGAGCGGTGAAACATTCTTTGGTTTATACCAGAATAATATCTCGACGGAAAATCATTCAATTTGAAACTAATTTATCGTCAGTATGTATGTATATTCTTACATAAAGTACATACTGCGTTAGTTCAGTCCAGAAATAATATTGTGAAATCACGAAAAGAAAATTATATATGTTATAATAAAACAAAATAAGAAATTTCATCAATGGAGACTCCACTGTACTACTGTAATATAAGCACAGAATAATATATTTAAAAATGAGCTACATGAAGTTGGCTAAAATACATTCACTTCATGATCGTATGAATCAACTCGAACCTATTTTAATGGAGAATATAGAAGGTAGTATTTTTTTTTTGTTATTGCAATAAGAAATCAACATTTTTTTTTTTGCATAGTAACATTCTAATTCTAAAATTTAAGTGGATTATTTTTGATTAGTGAATACATTTTTACTACGAATATTGTATTATTGTCAATGAATAATTAGTTAGACAATGTACCTATTATTTACTTTATTATTTATTTTAATTATATCTGAACTTTTCATACAGAATTTAGTATTTACACTATAGGTATACGACTATAGGAACGTTCGGCGATATTATATAACATCAACTAAAATATACTTTAATGACTTATGAAATACAAGCAATTCGTATCGTGGATTAAAAAAATAAAATAAGAGAGGCCTATAACTGTGACGGCCGTACTACACGTATACACATGCGCAATATGCCCGTCGAATACCACCGAGGGGCTTTTGCACCCACACCTAGTCCGTGACACACCCGAAGTCGTCAACAACGTAAAGACCGCGTCTTCGTCTTGGCGAACTTGGCGAGGTTATACACACGTGTTTTTTTTCGTTTCGACGTCTCTTCGTCAGCGATCGACCGACCGACCCCACGCGCATATATAGGTCACCGTGTGCAACGTCTTTCCGTGATCACTGTGTGTGTGTGTTGGCGTATATTATTATGGTATTTCGACGAAACCGAAGAAAAACGTAAAAAAATCATCTTAAATACCACCCGCGGCACGCGTCAGTTATAATAACGAACGTATATATATATATATGATATTTATTAAATAGGTACGTGCTCACGTTCTTGAAAGGCGCGATGCATTTAATATCATAGCTGAAGCCTGACAATAATTATAATTATAAAACGACAGACGATAAAAAAAAAAACCATCATAATATTATAGCTACCGAATTCCTCGGAGTCATATCCATTACCACGACTAGATCATAACATAATATTATACCTATACACAATATTATACTGCACTGCAGTGGACGACGGGTGTGTTATTATTTTTTCAACGTTCCGTCACCGCCGTACGACCCGCGACCGTGTAAGTAATCTATACTCGTTGCGATTTATAAACGTTATATAATAACGTATATAATTTATAATGACGGTCGTTTCGATCCGTCAGTGGATGAGTTTCCGAAAGAAATGTCATCGCACTATTTATGGATATATCGTGTTACACGCCGCCACCGCCGCACACGTTGATATTATTATATTTGACCGTGTGGTGGCGGTATGATAATTATTAGCTCCAGCGAAAACTCCGCCTTTTCCCGTTCATGACGATTCCGCCGCCGTAATCGATATTAATATTATTATACCATATAGTCGAGCCTCGTGCCTATATAGAACCGGTTGGCCGTGGACCATAGCCACCGAGTCGGGGGCTGTTTTTGTCTTGTTTTTTTTTCCATCATCTCTCTTCGATCGGCTAACGAGAAAATTTTAATATATTATTATGCAAAACGATATAAAAGACCGTCGTCTACAGCGATATCTCGTCATCAATCGGAAGACCGTATAATTTTTTTATTTCCCGAAAACAATGCAACATCGCAGTGTATAATATAAAATCATATATTATTATATACCTAAACACTTGTCTGCATTAGCAATTATTCCGTTCGCATATCCATTAAAAAACAAAACGTCACAGATCTTCTTTTTTTTACTATTTTATTCCCACGGATTATACGTACCTATGTTTTATAATGTTATACGTAAATTAATTTTATTATAATAAATGATGATTATTCACAACATCACCATCGTTCGAGTCGTTGACTCTCCCAATGATATGGAGACTTCAACCGCGTCAGCTACAAAACGAATTTGGCGGTGAATACCATATATTGTCGATGCAAATACTTAACCAAAATAACAAATATTGAGATAATTATCAAAACGGTTCAAAAACTGTTTCGTAAGTATTTCTTTATTTTTTTTTTTTTTGCCACTGGTGTTATAATCAACCAATCGGCATTTGAAATCATTTAAGAAATTATAAACACTCTAACACATACGAGTATAATATGAGCAATTTTGTTCTTGGGAAAATACAAATTGGTAGTTATTATATCATAATTAAATTAAAAATTGTTATAACCATACTAACGAGTCAAAAATAAATAATTTTTAAATTAAAAAAAATTAATTAAAATTTTAAAATTTTCAATGTACAATCATTATAAATACAATTATTTAGCATAGTAATAATTATAAGTATCTGAGGGGAACAATAATATATTACTTCATAGTTAAATTTTAAATATTTTTACTTATTACTATTTATTTTACAAATGTATATAAAATATACATAATGTAAATAAAATGTATATTTTTTAGTTATTATTATTTAAAGTTTTATATTATTTTTTTTCTTTTCTCATGTATAAAGTCATTGGACATCATAATGAGCCATAAGTACCTACATAAGAACAAAAATATACTTCGCATTAGCCAACATTTTATTGAAATAATAATATATAATTGTATTTTGACGTAAAATAGTGATATAATAATTAATATAAGTATGCAGAAAAATAAATAGAATGTAAACTAATATAGACATAATTATTATAATATCAAATATTTTTAAATAACAGCTGCCACGCAACAACAATATTATTATAATATTTACAATAATCGTTTCGATTGAGTTGTAAAATAAACTATACGAGTATAGACGAGGCGAGAAATTATTGGTAGTAGTTATTGGCATTATTTATTTATTTTTTGTTGACAACTGACTTGGTAAATAATGATAATAATAACAGTAATGTGGATGAAAAATGAAAATAATCACTTTACAATATTATTGGTATAGTAATATATGATATAATATAATTCGCGTGGGCATACGCCGACCGTATTAAATCAGTGGGCATTCTTGTACTAGAATATTATATTATCATTATTATGATAAAATGTGTAGATAAGTCCAGTGCGTGGTTTATCAAGTGTTTATATCGTAATGACGTTATAATAATAATAAGAGTGTAATATACATCCTTCGGTAGTCGGCGGTCGAATATGATGCTGTATGCCTGTATCCATGCATATAATATTGTTATTATCTTCGCGTTCGTTGTAACTATATCATACTAAACACATATTATCGAGTCATGATAATTGTGTGGTACACAATATTATTATTATACGTAATATAATAAATATACGGAGTAATTGCACCTGAAAATGGTAATTTACGCCGATTTGGCCGATTCGGATGTGGGAGCGACGACGTATACAGGAATAAACAAAACTATTAAACCATTATATATATTATATACGCAGTTGAGCGACGTAAAAAATTTTGCAAAATATAAACTTCCTATACGAAAAAAATAAAAATAAAAGCGTATAAATAGAATAATAAGATATTATGATTAATTAGTATTATGCATATAATAAATATTAAGTTCATTATAACGTCATGATTATCGCATCGCGGTAAACCTATTATTATTCGTACGTCGGGGTGCGGACTACTGCGGAGGGAAATAACATTTTAATATATTTATGAATGCACACGATAATATATTATTCAATTATTGTGATATGTGCTGCTGTCGTCGTCGCACGAGTGCAGGAGTGTCCCGATCGGGCATCATTTTTTTTTATTTTCGTAAGAAACCGCGATCGCGAAACAAAGAGATGGGCGTGAGAAACCGCAAACGCTGTACATCATCATTCGTGCACAGCTCTATATAATATAATGTATAATACATACAATGTAGGCACACTGTGTATAAAATATGTAATATGTAATATCGTATATATTATTATGTTGTGGTCGATGTGTTCACTTCGCCAAGTCTGCAGATGTGTGCAATAATATATTGTACGCGCGTATTTTTGTTGTTTTACAATAAATTTTGGAATTTTTCGACGCAGAAATCATCGCGTCCGGAATATTAATACTGCTAATAATAAAAATAATATTATTATAACACTCGTGTGCATGATAATATCCGTTTTGGTGCGTAGGCGTTATGTTATATATGTACAGTTCGCGAATTTCCAAACAGAAAGTAATAATTATTTTTGTTGCCGTACCCATTACGTCTAACAGTCGAAATTATATTATTATTTACGGACGGCCACAGTAGCATTCCTCCGAATCGACATGCCACGTGTGCAAAGACTACGGCGCGGCACACGTTATAGAAAATCTTAATTGAAATTGTACATATTTGGTGGCGTTGAGATATTGCGCCGTGTTAAACAATCGCCCACCACCTCATCGAATCTTAAAATATTTTATTTTTTTTATTCTCCCCGGTTTAGTCACGCCCCAGTGTAATCTAATTTTTTCCTATGGCAACGATAGTAACGATAATATGAATTTCCTTCATCTAAGATTTGATATTTACGACATTCGGTTTGTTGTATTAGGTTGTAATCAAATAGTAGAAAATACAAATCAAAAACAGTAGTAAATTAATAAAAACTACAAAAGAAAGATCATAATTAAACTGTTCATAGATTTTCTTTCTCTTAAGAACCAAATGAACCAATAATAGTTTTGTAAACATGAACAACATTGAATTACACCTAGAAGTATTAACCAAGTCGAGAGACCTGCATGTGCTCAGCCTAAACTGAATTCATTCCTTAAAACGAATAAGAACACGCATCAGAGGTACCCAAATTTGATTTTCACAAATTATCGTGCAAAAAGGGTCGGAAAATCAAAACCACTTTCCAAGAAAATTAAAACCGCTGCCAAACGACTCGAAAACGAACTTTTAAAATATAGTTTATTAGATGTATTATATATATATATAAATACTCGTAACTATAATATGCAAAAACGATATGTTATTCGACGCGCACACAATTTACACGAAGACGCGCACGCGTGCAGACACACGCCAGTCAGAACGGCCTATACTACGTGGAGGTGTACGATACACACCACGCATACATAATTATACATTTATATGTACATGTATATATAGATAACAGTGTTGATGAATCGCACGATTTACAGGTACTTAACTTTATAATATACATTTTAATGTATATTTTACTCGTTAATTTTATATATATATGTATAGTGCTAAATTTGTCAAAAAATGAATTGATTATATTATTGAGGACGTTCTGCCCACCTATACGTGACTTTTCGTCCCGAGTACGCGCAATTAAGAAATTTGCATTCAGTAGAGCTGATTTCGTTGTATATTTATGTCTTATACACATTAATTTTAAAGTGAATTTAACTATATCTGCGTTAAAAGTAAATTACGAGTATTTTTAAATGTATTATTATTTATTACTCATAACTAGTTTCAAAATTTAAACATCGAAATCAACTTAACGAGAGAACACTTATAATATTCTTACTTCTAGAATTTGTAATAGGTAATCAACTGTAGTATAATCTTTAATAACACAAAATTGGTATTGATGAATACAAATCGCTTAAATGTTGTACATTTATGTAAAGGTGTCACTGAACTTAAAAAAAATGAATTAAAGCAAAACTTCGAGTGTATCATTTCAACCCACAAGTATTTTACTTTTTCGAGAAAAATCATTTGTTTAACATCTAAAGGAAATATTTATAACGCAATACATTTATATTTTATTACACGAGATTTAATTTGAGTATCGTGTACGAATAGTACCTATGCTGAAGCTATGTATATATTATTGATAGGTAATTATTTTATATTCATATTGTCTATAATGTTTAAACCATATAAATAAATACTGATTAATCTCATGTTTTAATTTAGAAATCATAGATAGTCTGGTATGAATTTCAAACTGTTAAAGCCGTTCAACCCTCGTCCAAATTTTTAAAAAGTTTTCAAAACCTGAAAATAGGATTTTTTAAGACATTTGATGCTTTACCTGCCAATAAAAAGTGTATCAGATAACGCAGTTCCCCTGCATACATATTGATGTATTTATACATTGCAAGCTGGTTTACTTTAATAGCTGTATACGCGTTTAACGACGTATGTGGTATGATGGTGTCTCGTCAGTCGTGAGCCAGCAGTCATAACTCATAAGTCATTGTCTGGATGGTGTATTGACGATCTCGCGCAAAGATATGTATTTTATTATTTTATAAAATAAAAAAAAAATAGTGAAAAATAGTGAAAAATACCCACTCGCGCGTTAATCGACTTCCGAATCGACGCCACCCGCATACGCGTACAGCAAGCGCGAAATTCGCTGTAATTGAATTATGCTAGGTAACTTATTACTTAATTATATAGGTACTATGATAAAATTATGTCACGATAAAAAATTGTCTCTCCTTATAGTTTCACTCGATCCGCAACGTGTTAAATGTTATTTGGATAGTGCTATATTATATTTAATATTAAGCATATCTACGCATAAGTACGAAGCTCGGGTGCATACAATATTGTTATGGAACATGAATACATCGTATTACAGCTGGGATCTCAGAATTACGGACCACGACAAATTTTAACCGGCCCGTGGGCCCCATAGGACAGTAAATATACGAGTAGATATCTAAAATTTTAAAATTATATGTGTTAATAAACTTAGCTAAGTTATTAAACTTGACTCGCTAAGAGCATTTGATATTTTTTGTGGACCTTGAATAAAAAACTTAAGCGACCCCTGCAGTCATATTATACCGACGCTATCCTTGTAAATAAAGTATAGAGTTCTCGACTAAACTTCAGCCGGGTTCGGAAGGTCGACTGAATTTTGTTGAAATACGTTTGCCATTGAATCGAATGCTCAAAATTTTTTATCAGAAGTTCAGTGGTCAATAATTAGGAACCACCATCATGACAATCCAGTCATCGATACGGAGATTAATATTAACCGCACAACGTATTAATTTATGTGTATATAACAAAATATTTATATCGCGTAGGTAACCCGTATAAGGCGAGAGTTTATCGGGACCCGAAACTTTAAAACTCACATAATATTTTACAAACCTATAAGTTATATATTTTAATAATATTTATAATATATACTCATGACGTGTAAGCAGTCACGGCCGAACCCGTTCGCCGGAGAGACAAGCGCAATTTTTTTTTTACACGGAATAGGTACCACATTTATAATATACTTAGGTCGTATAGCCACGTGTAGGACGAATACAAATGTTATAATATTATATGTAGGTACGTCTCGCCATGTATTTTATTGTACTTCCACGCGACTCGCATTGAATGGTTTATAATATAATATATTATGCGCCTTTAGCCAGTACACACGTAAGTGCTAACGCGCGCACTTATAATATAATATATATATGGCTGAAAGAATTGATTTGTTCGTCTTGGATGCAGGTGTGTACATCGCTAATTATTTAAACACGGAATATATATTATTTACACCGTCGGCGGACGGTGCAAATACGTATCGAGAGCGACACGTTGTTCATTTTCAAGCGGATTTATATTATAACACTGTACGGCATACAATAATAATATTCTCCTGCAATTCGTATACATGATTCGTTTTCGATCGCGATTTGTCAGAAGAATATAATTTAAATTTAATATCGAATAAATTATTGACTCCGAGTAATTTTTCCGTATATGTGTGAAGTTTATCCCATATAAAACATATTAAATTAGGGACTGAAAAAGTAGAATCGTACCGAATAGAAACAGTTCTGAAATCAGATATTTGCAGGAACTCAGATTTAGAAACAGATCCACAATAACGACATTTTGATAGTTGCCGATAGTCCTTAAAGTATTTTACAATGTTTCTGGCAGTGGTTTTATTCCCGATTCATGTTCAAAAATTTATATTGGCCGTGGTAAAATTAGGTATCAAACAAAACGGCTGATATTTTAAAGAACAGAACAACGTTTTTGGGTTTTTTATGAGGCGTACATGTTTTGTGCTGAAACAGGAACTGTATTGCGCTATACTTGTATTCACCGAACCGAATACGAAAAAATCAAAAGGTTCTAATCCCTGATATATGTATATATTATATACTACATATTATGATAAATAAAATATAATGATGTTGAAGTATGTGCCATTAAAGGCTAATAAGAACAAACTGCCGCCGCTGAGAACGCTATGACAATATATTTTATAAGTACACGCCTCTCTTCATCCAACTGTTTATCCCTACTTTTGGAATTTCAGAATCATATCACCTCATATTAACTGGTTAAAATGTACATATGCATATAGCTTCCGTACACGTGCTCGTGCGTAATACATTTGTGACGGTAGTCCGCGAATCGATAATATGACTTACTGAATAATATAATATCGTGTACTTACATTATTATTATGTATATATTATTATACGCGTTAATATTCACGCGCGCGTACATTATTATTATGTTATAACTAACTTATAATACAGTCAATGATCCATTTTGTTTTTGCAACCGTTTCGCTAACGCCACGAGGTGAATCGGGTTTTCATTGCAAGGACGAACCTTAATAGTATTTTCCAGGAACTAATTGTCGTCACATCATGATCATTTTTATGATTACGATTATAATGATGTTATATTATTATATATTATATACATATTATATACGAGCGAACTCGACGGCATTGCTACGGGGTTTTTTTTGTCATTTATTGTAATTCTTTTTTTCCACTACGGTTTTCTCCTTGCATATTATATACCTACTTCCTATTTCACCACATCGCACCCTCGGGTATAAACATGCGTATCACGCTCGATTGTCTCATATAAAAATATATTAATATTTAATACAAACCATCGCGGACGCCGGGTTGTCTTGTAAAATATGATGTTTATACCTATACGACGATCCCGCAATACTGCAGCAATATTTATGTAGTTGTACTGGATTAACGTGCACATAACAATATAGTCAGACCGGTGTGTTTCGCGAGATTTATACACCCGCGGCGGCGCAGTCTAGACGTATTATATGGGCAGTTGTAGGTACATAATAATACGTCGATTTGTCTACAAACGCGCAAATGGCCCCTGTTGCACGTATAAGGGATTATAACCAAGTCCTAACCAAATTTGGGTTGTACCTGCTACATAAACGTACAAAAAATGCGACGTATAGTAATGGATCGTTAAACCGTCGTCGTCGGTGTATAGTATTATCGGGGTGAATCCCTGGTGTCGTGGCACGAGACAGCGGCAATAATGGTCACGGATGCAGCAGCTCGCACTGTACCTATATATATATATAATCGTACACGCGCGTATAATATCAGTAAATAAACACGAGTGTGTGTGCGTGTATTTTTACGTGAGTACGAGCACGATGATATCCTTGTATAAAATTCCGGTATAGTTGTTTTTCGTTAATTACCAAAGAGGTCGCAGAGTCGGATGGATCTGCCGCGCCGAGATCGAGCCGTGCATACGTAACTATACGCCGGCCTGATACGTGTCCGCAATAATGTATTGACAGTTTCGTCCTCGGCATGTCAGTCGTGTGTCCGACACGGGCGGAAGGCAAGAAGAAAAAAAACGGAAAAAAAACATTGTTCGAATCCCATATAATAATCAATTAGCCCGACGAAGAGTATATAACAATAAAATGTCGATAAAAACGATAAGAGGAAAAAAATGATAAACATCGCGTACCTTCGTACATAGCTTATAGTATGCAGTATATATACCTATATATTATGTATATAATGAGTACAAGACGCGCGCTTTTTTTGCGTTTGTATACTCAGTGTGTATGAACACTGAAAATAACGAACATGTAATTTTGAAATTTACACGGTGACCGGTGACTGTAGAACGTGAAATAACCATTGTTGAAATTGCGACTTCCTAGTCTCATTTCAAGAACTAAAGTAATTATATTCCACTCACCGTATTAATGCAAATTTCGTATGCAAAAGTAAAGACCAATCTCAAACGTTTAAAGTAATAATAATGTCCAATTAACATTTATTGTGTCTTAACAAGACGTAATTACTCGGTATAGGTATCTACTATCTAATAAATAATATATACGTCATATTTTAAATTATATACTAGTATTGATAGTACGAATCAATTTGCAAATTTCAAAACATTAAGTCATACCTACTACAATTAATGTCTTGTTAATACGCTATAATTATCATAATTTAATGTATAATTAATAATAATTATCCTATTCAATAATTATGAACATGATTTTAAAATATCAACAAGGTATCATGGTAGGTTAAATATCCAAGGAAAACAGAAAGTATTCAGTCATAGGTTTAAACATAATTATGTTACATTATATTTAAATTATGTCTTAGAAATCTGTTCGTAATAAAAATAAATTAAGTAGATATTGGAATAATAAAACAAATTTAATAAATTTCAAGAACATAATTTATTCTTAGTAGATCATTTTTACTCGAATGACGTACGTCGGGATTCAAGTTACTCATATATTATACTATAAAAGTATCGTTTTTACATTAGTATTAACTGTTAAGTATTTATGAATAAGAAACGTATAGAAATTACGTAACACCGTTCATAACAAGTCGTAGTTATAATTTTATTATTTTTAATCACACCATAAGTCTAATATTTAGGTATATTGTATACTATAATATTATATACTTATTATACTGAAATTATTTATTGATAGAAGGTTATACATTATATAAGTATAATTGTAAATTGTAACCATGAGTTATTATTTGTTCTTCGTTTAAATTCTTTGTACAACTTGGTATAGATTTATCAATATAAAACGATTGAAGTGAAGAAAATATAAAATAATTTCTTTAACTTAATTGTAAACAAGTTCGATTAGATACACTTAAAAATAAAGATATCAACGAGTATATAAGTACCTATTTAATATAGACACTTTAAAATTTCCAACTTTACTAATTTTTATTTAAATGACAGGGTTTCTCGTTAGTTATGAATTAAATTTTAAATTTACAAATTTACGAACAACTTGCTTAAATAAATTAAATAAATGAACATCAATTTATTTTTATTTAAATTGCAATAATAATAATAATATAAATATAAAAATTTTTAATTTTCTATCGTTAATTTATAAACTATATGAAGTCTTGTCAGAGAATTTATAATAATTATTATAATATAATAGATACATTTATTTTTTGAAGAAATTAAAATAGCAAGCAATGATGAAACTACAAAGGGTTATTTATATGGTACGCAAATTTACCCCTTTAAGATAAACGTATGTAAAAACCCTTTTGAGAATTATCAATAAATTCTTGTTTATTGCACAAGATAAGAAGAAGCTAAGTGGACGTAGATGTATGAAAAACGTAGATAAATGAATGAATATAATTGTACATATTAAGTAAAATCGATTATGACCACGTGGGAAATTGCAACTGATTTTTGATTGAGCGTAGACAGAGACGTATTTATGATAAAGCTAAGCGGAGACAATCACATCATAACAGGTGGTACATTTTAAAATTATTTCCATTAATCATTTTTATATCTATTTTTATTCTCTTTATTTCTTTCTCTCTATACACACACAAGCGCGCGCGCGCGCACATATATAAATTAATATACATTTAGATGATATTTGCAAAATTAAAATTATTAAAACAATTGACATCAAGTTTTATGTAAACATAAAACTATATAAGTTGGTATAGGGTGGATCATACATGAATTTCGCTTTTACTTACGAAAATTGAATAATTTATTTTATTTACATAGGTATTTATAAGATTTCCATTGATTACTGTCCGTATATTTGTAGCTTATGGACTCAAAAACTACTTTTTTCAAACTTTCGGAAATTGTACTTGGAGATATCAGAAATATTTAGAAAATTTTCGCTTGAATTACATTCAAAAATATACCGAGTGCTATATCTAATCTAGAGGTGAATAGCTCATTTCGAGTGATTTTATTAATAAACTAGGTACATCGACTTATCGACTGACTATGAAACGAGATATACAAGAACCTATTGAAATACACCGATTTACCACCGTATAAACACCTAATATTTTTTCATTTCTTCTCAGGGGAAATCATGTTTTATAGTTGGTTATTATGTGAAAAATATATATAATATATCAAATTATACTATTATTCATACATGGTTATGAATCGAACTTATCATCAGAAATATATACTTTTACTATATCGAGAAATGAATTATTTATATTTGATCATAATATTATATATTACTTATTCACAATTTATTATTTTCTATGCAATTATTCCTATAATACGTCTCATAGACAACATAATTTTAAGTTAAAAACTTACTTGGCGAATGGTTCGCTGTCCAGCCGGTAATAGTTTTCGATGGGTTCAGTCTTGACCAGCCGCATTAGCTGTTTCTCGTCGACCACGACCACTCCCTGTTCAACGTCCGCGTGCTTCCATAGCACCGTCTGTTTACTGCTGCTCTTGGTCTTGTTGGCTTCCGCCTTGCGCTGCACTGCACCTTTGGCTGCGGCCCGGCCGCCTTTTTGGCCCGACGCGTTCATACGGCTACTGATCGCCCCGCTGCCAGCCGTCGGGTATATCAACATAGTTTGCGTATATGTGTTCACCACCGACGCGGTACTCGGGATCGATTGGTTAAAATTTATAATTTAGTAAAAATGTGTAAAACGGCAGTGATAACGATAAAACTTAACGGGTCTCGAAAACAACACCGTTAGCTGTATATAGTAGAAAACGTCCTAGAGACCACGGACGCGTTTGCTTGTTTGTTTGGCACCGGAATGAAAATATTCCGACGAAAAACCAAAAAAAAAAAAAAAACCGCGCGCGAACTCAAAATCGATATGTTATAATATTGTGTTACGCGTACTCCGACGAACGACTACGAAAACGTGTCCGAATTCGACGTAAGGGCGGCCTATGAAATCAGGACGAGAAACGACCGCTTAAACGTGTGATTCACCGGACTTTGTAATACCTACGATGACGATCGAAATAATCATGTAAACAATACTTGCAATGGTTTGTGATCACCAGATACGGCATATCCCCGTCGAGAGACGTCGACTACAGTTGACCGCGTACGCAAACAAACTGCCGCGGTTAAGTCCCGGTGGCGGTGATCGAGGCGATCTATAGGAGCGCGCGCGCTGAGGCTGCGGCGGTCGCCGGATGACGCGTAGTGGGAGAACCGACCTGAATATACGGCGGCAGAGACGTCCGTGCGGGAACTTTGATGTCGACGTCGTCACCGCGGCAATAACGATAATAATTTGTGCCTTTAATATTATCATTATTATTTTAATATCGTTGTCCGAATACGTTATCATTATTAATATGGATATACCAAAATAAAAATATATTTTAATTATAATAATTATGACGACGACGACGACGATTAAGTTTATAATAATATAATATAATTATAATATATTTTATGCTTTGAAACTCTGCAGTGTATTTGGTCGATTGCGTTTGGAATGTGTCCGTGGGCCGCAGCTAACGATATAGACTCTCACATACAAATACATACACACACACACACACACACACATGTCATATATAGATCCATAGAACTGCTTCACATCATCAAGGTATACGAGCGCTTTTTAGACGGAGGTCGGTTTTCTGGATTTCCAATGACACGAAATATCCAATTGGCCTGACAGTGTCCACATGATATCGTTTCATAAAAATAGCCATAATAGACATAATAGCTGCTGCGGTATTCTGCAGGTAAATACTATACGTTTTGTCATAAAGATAGGTATTCCATATAATAATACAGAAATCCCTCGTTATCCACGGAAGTTACGTTCCAGCAAAGTTGCGCGGATAACGAGTCCATAAAGCAATGTAAAAAAGGAGGTTAAGTTTTATTTTTTTTAATTTTAAAAATCACAACAACGTTAATATGTATTTTCTGCAACTGCATATTTGTTTAATTATTTTTTAATGTACACAACTAGTTTATTAGGTAATTATATATACAATATACATTATACATACAAGTCAGGAAGGATAAAAAATTATACATAGTTTTATAGTTATACCTAGTGATGTACAAAATTAATCGACTTAAATTATTTACAGTGCCGACAGCTGAGTGCTCATATAATACCTCAACGTCGGATAACGAGAGATTACTGTATTAGTAAATACTATAATTAAAGTATTGCAAATTGAAACAGAGAGGCTATATGCCTGTGTACTGTATGGAATGTGTTGAAGTAGAACCGGACTAATACAAAAAGCGATATGATTTTTTTCATATAATTTTTTTGCTTTTCGTCATTGATTTTAGTTATTTCATTAAGCATATACGACCAAGGACTTATAGGAGACAAAATTATATCAAGAAGTAAATCCAATACTTCTTGTTGCCGCCTGCTGTTCATAATACAGGATACTTTACGATGAACATGTTGGACGAAAAAATACAGTCAAAACGATTTACTCATCCATTTCACGCACATACAACACAGTGCTTACGTGAATTAAAAGCTAATACGAACGTATAGAATATTAATTGTACGCTATCCTAACTTTTGAAGTAAAAATCAACATACATTATTATTATTATTACTACAAACCAAAATCAAACATGTTGAAGAGAATACATAATATAATTTTGATTATCCTTCACTGGAGCTAATTAACACTGGGAAACAAGGTTTTTTTCCAAAATATTATTAAAATAAATAATTAACTTCACAATACAGAATGTAACAGAAAAATTAGTCTACATAAGAGGGATAGCTTGCAGATAGTACAGCTAAATCCCAATAATATAAGAGATTATATTATGAAACAATTCTTTCATACCCGATCGACCGTGATACAAATGGACGTTAATAATAATATAATAAAATTATATGTAGGTATTTTCGAATAGTGAATTTACAACAAAATCGCATTACATTTTGATAGAACGGTGTTCGTGGAAACCATGAATGGAAAATATGGTCGCGGCCAGCTGTATATTTCACCGCTGTACCACGGGTATGCACCCACATGCTTAGGCATGGTCAGTTGGCGCACTTTCAATATCTCGGGGTCATTGGTTGATTAATACATGTATCTTGTGCGTGATATATAATACAACTATAGCAGAAAACTTGTTGGCGGCACCCCGTTGTTTGTAGAATAAACAATATCACAATGAAGTCATTGCGGGCTTAGAGGCGCTACCAAATAATTGAATTGTCCTTTTATGCGATTGTTATCGAAGTTTTAATTTGGACAAACACAATCGAAGCGATACGGATAAGAAAAAATCGTTACTTGCTCCTCAGCATTAATGTATAATTAATTAGATGTACACGTTATTCATATACGTTTTGTACGTAGAATATGCGGACAAATATAATACATATATAGTTTGCAAGTCTAACATATAATTAATAATTTATGCGTCCGTGTCGGCAAACGTACACAATGACCACTGACTTTAAAAAAAATAAATAAAAAAATATTTTACTGAGATTAACTTTGATGAAAAACAATACAAGGTTCGTGATCTCTAATCCCTATGTATACATTATATACACATCGTATATTTGTTATCTTTCATTCTTGCAGTATTAGAATTTAACAAGTTAATAATAATAATATACTTATAATATTACATTCACATGCTATCTTACAATAAATATACGTATTCAAATATTATTGTAAAATGTAAATACATACAATGTTATTCGCTGTAAGTACCGGTTAATTGACTGGCTAATTTGCATAATTATAAGTATAGAGTGTCGCCACCGCCTGTCAGCTACCGTGGTATATAGCAGCGGTGACGTGGACGGACGACGGGCCAATACTTATGCAGACTCTTAACAAATACTAAAGCGGGACGAGGTATCCTCTCCGAAACACTTCAGGTATTTGCGTGTTTGTTCCGATTGGTATTATCGTTGCCGAGAAATTCGTCGTCCGCTTCAAACGATATGTGTTCGAACGTATCATTATAGTAGTATAGTACTATAATGACACCTATATTACCATTTATCAGTATTATATATAATTACATATAAATTAGAAATCCGTTTTATCCATTTTATTCGATTCCGCCGTTTTAATATAAATTCCGCCAGCTAGCGATTCCGCCGAAATTTTTTAATTTAAATCCATCGACAGTATTTTTATCGTAAATAAAATTTATTGAAATAGTAAAATAATATAATTTAAATAATTAGTGATTGGTTTTTTTTACAAAATGTTTTACAATTTATTTAGATGATAACGCCAAAAAGGCAAAAATAATAATTAAAATTGTTAGGTTAATTGTAGTGTTAAGTTGATTTATTTTTCAGAGTAGTGGTTGGATGCCAGTTTATACACATAAATCTATTACATTTTTTATTTAAATAATCATCAAAAATTGTTGCTATATATTTTTTTTCATAATTTTTGTTTTTGCTTATTATATTACTGTCTAGCTCTCTTATAGTCTTATTATTATATAAGAATCAGTCTGTATTTTTTAATTTAATTTATTCATTTTACATTTTGTATTTATTAAAATAAATAATTTACAAATATAAACAGGTGGAATCAATAAACAAAAACGTTCGGCGTAGTAAGTAAAAAAATGTTGACGATATAATATAATTAAGGTGGTGACAGGTATATAGTAACAAAAACGATTGCGACGATCAGTCTTAACTGATCTCCGAGAAACAATGAAATAAGAGCACAATATCATATGTACCTACTACGCTTCACGTCAAAATTCAAAAAGTCGTCGAAATAAATTTTTATGCTGACACCACAACAGTCATATCTTCCTATAATGCCGGTTGTCAAACAACGTCGCTTCGTCGTCGTAGGACGTCATTATTATATTGCTATAGGTATACTATAGCTGTGCCGCCGTTAATGTAATCATATTATACTATACATATATATAGGTAAATTTCGTATAATACGCCTATAACCGCACGCATACTACGACAATATATAATATTATGTATAATGATAACTCACATCGTCTATAAACAAGCGCCCACCCGAAAAGTTTATCCGGAAATATAATACATAAAGTATTATAATATCGCGATAGCGCCACCTTGCACGCGTCGGGTGGGCGAGTCGAAATCGAACGCACTCGGTAATATACTGTTGCGGTTTATTTAGACATTTTGACTTCGTCTCGCTTCTGACCAGCTGCAGACTATGACGAGATTCGTGTGGACCGAATACTCGGCCTACGAGGCACGTCTCAAACCCGCGAACTATACGCATGTATATTGCGTATATAGTACATATTATTGTGTTAGTGTGAATTTGATATACCCGCGGGATAATTCTGAAGTTAAGTAATAACCGAGGAAACAAATTGATGACGGCCGTGATTCCAACTGCCGCTTTAGTAACAATATCTGTAATATGATACATAATGTCTTGCATTATAGACATGTGTACGCAATATATGATATTTGATTTTGAATAGACGCATATCCTTTATTATGGTGTATTATATATGTATATATATAACATTTACTGTTAAACCTACTCACTAGGAAATACGGTTTTTTTTATTCGTAAGAAAATTCGAACGCGCGGCACGCGTAAACAGACTTAAATGCGGAAATGCATACATAGTGATAAATGATTATTATACACATTTTTTTTTACTATTATTATTATTATTGTTCGACAGGCAGGCGTGCAATGGATGTTAAATATTAATTTTATCTTGAAATTAATCTTTTAAGTTCCTAATATCAATTTTATACCTGGTTCGGCTGGCCTGCTGTTTACTCGTATCGTATTTGTATGTTTATGTTGTTCGTTAAAGTCTCTCGGAGATTTATGTAAACTTATATCACAGTATACTACTCGTCATTATCATTTAACTTTTACGATAAACATTATGGGTTACCACCTATAAAAATTATATTAGTCTTTATTGAACAAGTTTGTGGAAGGTACCTACTTTATTGTAATTTAAAAAAAATTCTATAGAAAGTTTTAGGAACTATTTATGCACGCAGGTGTTAGTTTCGTCATAACTACCATGATGCGTGTTTATATTTTGCCTATAAATTAAAAATACAATGGACAGTTTTATGTATTTATTGACGCCACTTATTCAGAATCGCGATTTGGTTTTAAACGACTTAAACGAAGGTTTAGACTTTATTAGTAATCTAAAATTGTATGTCGAACAAGCTATAAAACCAAAATCTAGTGTAAAATACATAAAAAAAAAATATTTTTTTATATATTATGTAATATGTAGGTATATACCTACATTAAATACTTATGTGATATTTAAGATTGTCTATAGTACCGCTACTACCTATGTGTAAATATACGAAGTCAGTATCGTATTTTGTACTTGTGTAAGTACCTATAGAGTATAATTTGTATGTTTTGAGTACTTTTCGGCAGGGAGATTGTAAAAGTTTAAGGTGTTATATATTCCCCAGCATCGTCTATTATTCCGTATAACACCTAATCATAATAACTCCTGAATTACATTAAAATCCTCACATAAACGTTTTTTTTTCATTTTTTTTTTTTTTTTTTTTTAACTAATATTGTTTCAACTTAAAAAATATTGCTGCTTGATTAATAAATAAAAAAAAAATAATAATAAATGCATTTATATATCTAGTACCTATATAACATGAATATATAATGTTTGTTGTTACGTTTACTATTTTAAACTATAGTTCTAAATCATCTACCCAAGTTTACTTACGTCTTTAGTAAAAGGTATATACATATTCTACAATACGATCATGAATAAAATATAAACAATTGGCAGTTATACACTTGTAAGAGAATCTCTTATCAGAATCTGATTCTGATGCTTTAATTTAAGATTGGGCATCTATATTGATGAGTTTTATAGCTGAATTGTGAGAATATAATTTAGGAATTTGGTATTATGATTTTGTTTTATATGGAAAAATAGATGATGCTGAGAGATGTATTTTGTATACTGTCTTAAACTTATACAATGTCCCTACCGAAAACTGCTGTAAACAACATATACATTATAGTTTTTTGAAATCACTGTTTTATCGTGTTACACGGAAAAAATAAGTGCGAGGTGTAGGCATTAAAAGTATTTAGGATACATAAAGAACGACATACCAAATTACTGTCTTGATAGATTTTAGTGCATCGTGACATGCTAATATTGAAGTTTTTTCACCTTTTACATTTCAAATTGAAATTTAAAGATTTCTAAAATAATTATATACTATTAAGAAGTTTTTAATATCAGTTAGTGATTGTGATCACGATAATATTACACACTAATATTTTAATATGTAGGTAAACCTATTGGATGTATCCATGCGCAACTGTAGGAATTTTACAAATATACAACCATATTATAAGACTGTTTATGTAAATTTTAATTAATCACTTAGCATAATATAACTACGACTGCTATGGTCAGTTACGGTTACCCCGAAGGGGATAGTTGGTCGAATTCATTTCCATATCTTTAGTTTGATTTTTAACTATAACCGTTAGCTATAAACATTATCTAATATCATAATACATGTGTATTGTTATTTATTATTGTATTCAAATTTAATAGCAGTAAACATTTAAATGATTATTGAATACATTATACGATTTTAATAGTTGTAAAAAAATTTATTACATTTTAAACGTTTACAATTTTGACATGATTATATACCTACAATCTATTATTTACATGATACATATAAACATTAATCATATGCATAAACATATTAAACTAACCGATATTATGTAATGATATTATATTATACTTCAATGAAAACGATTAAAGATAGAAACACTAAACCGTTCTACAAAATTAGAAATCTCTCAGCGTCTTGACGCATATATATGTTACATTATAGAGGAATGGCTCTACGCGTCTCGATGTAATTACAACCCTGAATTTCGTATACATAATATTATTATCTATATATAAATATAGGTATAATGTATTTAAAATAACGAGTGTAATTTGTAATATCTACATGAGCGTTTATTATACTGCAGATGAAAATATGTTGTATCTTGTTAAATACATTATACAAGTAACTAGCGTACGTATTTAACAAGACGACGAAAAAACACCCGAGGTGGAGCAAATGGTGGTTTCGCGGTTCAATCCTCAATCACATTACTTGAACTGAAAAATACAGTGCTATGATAGTCTGTGAGTATAACTATTTATTATGAGTATCATTATAGGACACTACACAGATAAAGTAACACGTAATAAGTGTAGGTATAGTGTATACAATTTATAAATTTCAACGATTTAGTATAATAATATTTTTTAGTTTGATTTGAAATATGACGTATGAGGTCATTTTTTTCTCTCGTATAGTACCTATCTTACTGCAAAGACAACACGTTTTTTAGTAATAGACGCGTGCAGCACGCGCGCGATTCTATAGAAAGTGAAATACCGCGGTTAAACGTCGTCGTCAGGTGGGGCGCGCGTTGTCGGGGTGTTACACCTGGATAAAACCAGCCGACAAGCTCTCCAAAACAGTTCCTTGCCTCAACACCCTTAGCCTTAAAACCTTATTTTTAATAAGGATCCCGCGGGCCCGTTTATTTTTTCAAATATTATTATTATTATTATTAGATATTATTTATTGCGGTGGAGAACGATTCGACCAATTTGCGGAATCGTGTTGATTTTGATAGGCACTGATATACAAACACGATTCCACATAGTTTTAAACGCAGCGTTGCCATTTCGAAAACAAAATATGTATTATTGTAAGGGCCGAGCCTTTACGTGATTTTGGCGCGTGGTAAGCATACAACGGTGGCACCCGGTAACGCGCGTTAAAATGACACGCGTTACTCAGGCGATACACGCGTGTTTTTACAGCGCATCAAAATCGCTCTAGTGTATGACGAAATAACGACATAACGAAAACATCGATAGATATAACAAATAAAACTGTCGTTATTATATTCGTATATAATCATGTTTTATAATATAACAATTGTTTTAAATTGTATAAAAGTGCATTTATTATTATCGTTATAATTATATATAATTTAATTAATATTGCTATAGTGTACAATATATGCAACATAATATATTATATATTACCATGGCCCAAACCAATTTTTTTTTTAAATACATTTAACCGTAAAATTGAATGTATGTCTATACTTATAATAATATTTATATCATCCCAATTATATTTGAATAAATGTGTTTCATTACTTTTGCAAACAATATTGTTAATGTGATTTTGCAGCTTCTGTTGATCACTCGTCTATTATTAAACACATCGATATAACTTATTGTTGACGGACGTTAACTGAAATCGTGTGGTCTTATATTATACGCAAATGACGGATTCGTTTACAAGACGTGCACACATACACATAAAACCTCCGGAGACAACCTATTCATCGATTACGTTGTCTGCGTCCGTCAGCCATCAATATAATAATATAATATATGGAATGTATTATAGTACCGGTATATAAAATATACGTACGAGTACTATTCGCGTATATGCGTCCGACGCATAGTAATTATATTATAATGTACATAAATATATCGTGTAATACATGCATTATTTATTTAAATAAATATATAATAGATTTTTCCACGCTATGCGTAAAACAATAATCGCATTATAGTAAATTTTTCGTTTCCTGCAGTCGACGCGATAGTATTTTCACTCTATTTTGGTAGTTTAAGCTTAACGCGATAATGTCAAAAAAACTATTTTAAATAAATCTCAATTATGCAATTCTGTAATAATATTTACGTCGACCCAAGAACGGTCACCTGTCATAACATGACGAAATTAGAAAATCCTCGACCGCTAACCGCTAATCAAACACTAAATCTAAAACCTAACTTTCAAAAACTTTCGGGATCAGTTAACATAAATTTGAATCTGAGTCGGTAAAATTTTATTTCGTATACTTTTGCATATTCGGTACAGTTTTAAGTATCATAACTCATATTTAGACATTTTCCAAAAATATAACGCATTCATTGAGAAAATATAATTACAAGTAAAAATAATATTATTATACTTCACCAAAGACGTATTAGAATAAAAATAACTAATTATTCAATCAAAAATGCATGAAAGCAAACGCTTTCAGAGTCGATTGAAAAACCACATGATGCAGTACTATAATAAGTAATAATATAATACAATACGAGAGGCTGAAGCGCTTTTACGATAATAATGATGGTGGAAGTTAAACGGCACCGCGGTCGCCATTTTCGCTATATTATATTCGACCTTTTTCGGATGGTGTGCTTGTGTGGCGAGTGCGAGGAAACAAATCATTACAATTTACATTACAGTAAGTTTATCTATGAATGTCTATATAATAATATATTCGATCGGTTTTGCACAGTATTATTTTATAATGGTGCTAATTATATAGGCATAATAAGTGATGTTTGATGGGTAGAACACCGCACGAGCAGAACACAATAAATAATTGCATTGTACGTTTATTTAGATAAATACCATCCATCACTATAGTTTATAATAATATAATATTATGATCACAACAGCGATTTATTGTTATCGTCGGGTGTATAAGCCACCTAACGAGGCAATTATAGAGTCGGACACACGCGCCGTCTATCCTGTACCTATACTAATATACTACATACATATATTGAGTAAACATAATATATAATAATATGTATATATTGTATTTATAAATTACAAACACATCATTCGGCACGGCACATAACACAATATAAAATAAAACGTACATCAATATTATTCTAATGCGTACGTGCAAGTATTATAATATAGGTACATATTTTTTGTACAATTGTCGTTTTCTCTATCTCCGCGTGATTGTACGTTTGTTTATTTTATACCTGATGGCCAATAACAATAATTTATATCGTTACCGCGGCGATCGCCAATACGGTTTTCATTTGTTTCCCCGCTATAACACGACAATATTATGCACATAATAATAATAAAGTAGGTTTATACCTAATACCTGTACATGATGACGTTTAGTGTCGGTAACGTAACTACGTTAATTAATTCGATATATATTTAAGTCACGTGGGGTTGTATACATAATATTTAATTAATTTGATTTGTTTCAACCAAGTGTATACATAATATTATTATTATAAAACTAATACTGCGGTAACTTTATAAAATAGTGCATTAACAGGTGCTTATTAATTTTAATCTTTTTCGAATTTCGTTTTTGGGTTAATAATACAATTTTTTAATTTACCTGACCCAACTGTTTCAATATTACTACCAGAAAATATTGTTATTAAATCAGATCGCTAACATAAGCAGAATTATTATAAAACCTAGAAAATATAATGACTGTATTAATAACGTGATTCGTCATCACTTTAATAGTATGACGAAACTAACGCGCAGCATCAGTTGTCATCTTTTACATTTTTCTGCTAAAGCTAAAAATGATTCGCATGCGTCATTGTAACAATATATATTACAACTTAACAAGTTAATCCACGCAGTAAAAACCACACGTATAACGTTTAATAATATGATCGCATTGTAGACAACTAGATTGCTAATCATTTTGTGAAATATTAGGATTTTTTTCATAATCGATCATATAGGTAACTGCGATTTGTTATAAAGTTATAACAATAGCATGCAAACGAATAATATACCTACACTCACTCTGTGACACTTTTCGTGATTTCTGTAGAGGGTAAACAGAACTAATGAGACAATTATTGTTAGTAATCAATACTAATGATAAAAATATTTTTTTTTTACCTTTATAGAACTCCCGATGACGAACATTAATTTATCTGAAAACCACCCACGGTTTTGATCAACATACGACATATCAACATGTTCAATATTGTGTACACCATGGAATTCTTTTTATTTACTCCTTGCATTACCGTATTAGACATTACGATTAGAGAACGTCAATACTAATATATTAACAACATCAAAACGATGAATCATAATAATATGACATGTTTAAAGTTCCATCTATTTTGGAAACGTATCTTTCAAAAAGCGAGGTTCGCATACAGTTTCTGTACACGTTTACGTTACATATATTTTAATAAATAATAATACATCATATGTCAAATAAATCAACATCAAATAAATAAATAAATAACCTGACAAACCGTTTCCGCCATGAATTGTTTTTCCGTATGCAATGATATATCATTGAACTCGAGTTTAACATAATATCCTTTATAACCAATAACTCAATTGAAAGGTAAATATACTCGACACCCACAATACAGCAGAGCAAATTCTCCAGGTTTTTTTTTTACCCGGAGACAAAGAAGTTTGGTTATGACTTTCTCAAGCTCTCGAATAAGATTTTTACGAACAAATAGTCGTCTGCACACGTATTGTTTTACAAATAAATCGACTAGCTACCATTTTATTGTTTATCCATATACTTACTTTGCGACTTATATAATATACTCGATATAGTCAATATAATAGCACAATACTACCGGTTGTGAATGGTATTTATTAGGTACTATACATACCCTTATCTGGTACATCATACTTACACATTCTAGTCCCAAACTACGTATAAGTTATCACTTTCCCACAAAAAATGTTTGGAAGTATTGTATACGTATTTACTATTTAGTATGTACCTATAATAATAATGACAAACTTGGAAATTATAAATACGATTCCGGATTTTTTTATTGAAAAAATTAATTTTTTTTTTTTTGTCTGAAGATTGTTGAGAAACATATACCACTGTTTATGCGTATATTTATGTTAAATATTATCAAAATTATTTTATAGTATATTTGTGACATTGATCTTTGATTTCACTTAGGCATTTACTTTTTGATGACGGAAATAAATAAATAATGAAATACATTTTTTTTTATAAATCTTTCATAAAATCAATAGTCAATTTTATTCAAACGCCTACCATCTATATGTGTTCTTGAAATGTCAACTGCGTTTGCCTTATTTTATTGAATAGTTAATTTACTTGATGCATACAAGTATTAATAAATTTAAATTATTTCTGTGCTACAGAGCTTGATGGGTGGGAGAATAACAAGAAAATATACGATGTTTAAATAGGTAGTCAGTATAATATAGTCAACGTTTTATAATATCGTAGTGATAACTGTTATAAATAGATAAATATATGTCGATATGTCGTATAAATATGTTTATTTATATAGTATACCTTCGTTAACAACCATGACTTTAATTGGAAACAAAATGTATGTTTTTATTTTATTGAAAAAAAAATATTTAATGATAACATACTTAAAAAAATCATCATTAAATTTTTTATTTAATAAAATAATAAAAATATTGTTTCTGTTCATTACAAAATAAATGATAATATTCACCAAACCAAATTTTGATTATTTCAATATGAGTAGTGGGGGGGAGGGTGCATACGATGAACACATCAAAAAAATATTATTTCACTCAAATCCTATTTAAATACCTACTACATTAACGCTAGTATTTGTTTTGCGAATTGATTCCACGTTGTAATGATTTAGTAGGAACAATTGATGCATAATAATTAATAAAAGAACACAATTATAAATATTTATGAGTTGAGTAATCGTTTAACATTTTTTTTTTAAACAACAATAAGACACATTGAATTACTTTCACAAGTTGTACACCTACAATTCAATAATCATTTCTATTACCTATCAAATGAATATATTTTAAATCAATCGTAAATATTTTGTATTTTTTATTTTTTATTTTAGAACTTTAGTGGAACAACTAGTATTTATACGGTGAAAACCAATAAGTAGGTTTAAGTGGTTGTTAACTATATACAAACAACGTGTAAAATAATTAAAAAGTACCGTTTTTTAATTAAAGATTTTAATAAAAAATATAGGAAAACTACCAACTTAATGGGTACCAATAATTTATTATAATAATATTATGGTTGAGCTTCTTGTCTGCGGCGTAAAACGTTTGAATCAACACTACTATATCGTAAGCCAACAACGAATGAGTAGCAGCGACAGAGTAGCTATATATTATAATAAAATATAATATATTATGTTATATTATTAATATTATACACTCGCTTCATATTATCGTTCGTAACGGGAGGTTAGGTTAAATATATATCACACTACATACCTATACATATAATATACTATACATAATATGATATTATGTGAATTGATCATTGTTGCGTAGGAAAAACTGACTTTAAATCGAATTGAACATATTAAATATTTTTGCGCACGCACATATAAATCATCGGACGAATTTGAATGAGCGCGTGTTAATTAAAAAAAAGAAAGTGTAAATTAAAATACAAACAGTACTTATACTTTTACGATACTCAATATAATATTATGTTATATATTGAATAGTGTGGGACGAACTTGACCATTGAACATATAAGTTTAATAATATATATATAATATTATATCTGTCTGTATTCTGTATATATATACGAGTATATATATAAAGCTATAATACATAAATCATTGACATTATAATCGAATTTGTATAACACTGCTAAGTGCGAAGATAATTTGCTCGTGCGTGTCTTTTTCCACTATTATATAACTGTGTATTATGCGACGTGGATATAATATGATTTTAAAATGACTATATTATAATAATACACATTCAACTTAGAAACGTGAAACCGCCTTCGAAATTTAACTAAATCGTACAAAAGTGGGCGTTTAGGTTTCGATTATTTTATGGAAAACGGTTTTATCCTAATCAATCTATTATAATATAGAGAATACTTACACTTACACCGTGGCATATAATTAAATAGTATTGTTAGTTTTGTTTAAACAAAATATAAGCAAATTTTATTTCAAAGATAATTGATATTATATTGAATAGCCGCAGCTGATATCCTGTAACGACAGGATAATAATTATAATTTGTAAGATCGTTGTCGCAGTCGCATGGTATTTAAATCATGTAGATAAATACAATATAAGAGAAAATATTGAAAACGCTTTTTAAGTGGGTGATCATTTTTTAAGAAATTATTTAGATAGTAGTTGATTAAAAATTAAAATATTAACCTTTGACTTACATAGTTCATTTTAGAAAATAAATTTTAGTAAGTTTCAAGCTAACAAAATAAACGTTCAACCGATTTTATATTAAATATCACCACTGCACCGTGTAGTGTGTACTTATATAGGTAATCATAATTATTACGAGTACTATATCCAAATTTATCAGACAATTTCACTACCTACCATATTTTTGAACTTTTAAAACAATAATTAAGATATGTATCGTTCATTATAGGGGACATGTCTTGTTTTTTAAATTTAGATACAATTTACGAAATCATGTGTGGGTATTTTATTCAATTATGTTTGCAGCTGCCAACGATTTGTATTCTAGTATTCTGTAGCACGTTTAACTATTAACTACACGCGTGATGTTTTTGCGGTAGTTCGAGTTAATTAGATTTTATAATTTATTTCAATGATACAAATACACACCCAACAGATGATTTAATTGCAAAAATAATAAATTGCAAAAAGAGACTGTTTAATATTTATTAAGTGATCCATGTACGGAAGTATAGTATTTTAATATATATTGTAAAAAAACAAAAAAAAAAATAGAAATATGGAATAAAAATGTATTGTATGGTTCGCTAATATCCTTATGATTTTATTATAACCCGATGATTGTTATTTTAGATTCTGAACGAAGTGATGAATGTATTGATTTTACAATGATGTGTGTTTTTTTTTTTTTTGTGTCTGTGTACAGCATAACTAGTCGAAATAATGCTCCAATTTCAAACTATGGGGATGGTTTCCGATGTAAAAGTGAATATCCTTGGTGCATTATAGAGGTAAAAAGTTAACATTTTCTAACAGTTTTCAAAAAAATCGAGAAAAAAAAAATAACGGAAAAACGGCAATTTTTACGCAAAACCAGTTTTCGACCAAATCGATTTTTTTTTTATGGTTGTAATTCAAAAACTAATCACTGAAAATACTTGAAATTTTCACCAAATGTTAATGTCAGTGGTATCTGTATATAGTTAAATTTTCAAAAAAATTTGACTTTTTTTGAGTTATTTATAGACCACTGAAATTTTCGATTTTTTTTGAGAAATTTTTTTTAAAGTGTTGATAAAAATTTTTTGGATGACCAAAAAGTTTTGAAAATTTAATACAAGGTTCCTTATGAGTTGTTTTTATTGTAGTTAAAAAAAATTAAAAATCGTTAGTCACAATTTTTTTTTATAAGAGTTTATAATTCAAATTTTTACGAAATCTGTCGAAAACGCGAAAATTTGCAAGTAATTTTGAAGTTGAAAAATCATAAAATTTTTTTCTTTTATAACTAAGTTTTGAAAATTTGTTACAAGGTTCTCCATACTTTTTTCTTCAAATATCTGTAAAAAAAACTCTACCGGATTCAGACAAAAAATTTTTATGAGTGTTTGAAATTTAAATTTTTACAAAACCGCGTTAAATAACGGTTTAGCTTCAAACGATTTTTGATATTTGTTATAATTCAAAAAGTATAAGTCGTAGATACTTGAAAATTTTACCAGTTATTTAGATTGGCATTTTATTTACTTGATTTAATTTTCAAAATATTTTGAGTTTTTTTGAGCTATTTATAGACAACTGAAATTTTCAATTTTTCTGAAAATTTTTTTTTTGAAAGGTCGATAAAATTTTTTTGGCCCTATCAAAATACTTGAAAATGTAATACAAAGTTCCTCATAAGTTATTCTTATAGTGATTAAAAAATTATAAGAATACATAGGCACAATTTTTTTTTATTAGCATTTGAAGTTCAAATTTTGACGAAAATTCGTCAAAATTATGAATATTTGCAAATTATTTTGTAGGTATAATTTATAAAAATGTTTGTATCGGTAGCTAAGAGTTGAAAATTTAATGCAAGATTTTTCATAAGTTAAGCTTACAATAATTATAAAAGAATTTAAATTTTGGTGTATTCAGGCCATTAAAACATAAACCACCTTTTTCACCAACTACTGGAAATTATATCCTAGGCTGACAAATCATCTTCGTTCAGAATCGTTTTTTGTATACAATGATACCTATCATTGCATTCAAATTTAACCTACCCTAGTCCGAGGTCAACCCCACCCCCTAATGTACAGCAGAACGGTACCCACTTGCCCGCTTTTTTATGTTTTATAATTATCATTACCTACCTAATCCATACTATTTATGTTTATTGTAGTACATCTGTATTGTAAAGCTATAAAGGGTGGAATAACTACTAAAGTATAGTTCACCTAAGGAAAATGTAGTTCACATAAATAATCATAATCATAATATGGCCAATATTCCAAAATTGAAGCTAAAGTAGCTAAAAGGTATAAAACATTAAAAAACTACTCGACTTAGTAGCAATTATGTAAATTAGCACACGACGATGACTGACATCACATACATATGTTTATAAATAATTTATTTTTCGCTTATATTGTTCTAGGCGATCACTTATAAGTTATAATATAGGTAGTTGAACGATTTTTGAGTATAATAGGAATAAATTGTACAATTTAAAAAAGCATAATTTTATTATTGTGATATTTTAAGTGAGATCAATGGATCAAGCACGCCTTTACACAAAATGTTAAAATTATTATTATCATAAAAAAACTGTTTGAAATTTAACTTTTAAAATTTAAAAATATAAATTGATTGCTTCGGGTTATTATAAACGCACAAACAAATAATGAAATAAATATATTTTTTATCTCGAGTAAAACATACATTATAATATAAATTGTTACACTTTAATACTGTAAACTTAAACAGTGTTTTGATTTTGTAAAATTGTATTTTAAGTAGGTATGTTAATTATAAAAAAAAAGGTATTGATACGTGTGGGGGGACAAACAAGTAGAGTTTTGACCAATATTGTTAAATAAAATATTCATATAAATATATAATATAGGTATATTATATACATTGATATTAATAATATATACTTACATTATAGGTACATTAAATACATATTAGAGCCGATTTAATATATTATTATGTTTTTATAATAGATTTGAAGGAGAGAAAGAGAGGCAGAGAGAAACGGATATTTAATGTTTTTTTTTCTCGTACTTTTTATTCAATTTTATCTTAACGTCATGTCCTTTTATACGGACTCAAGTCCTCCGCGTAAGAACGCCAATTTTTTTTCGCTTTCCGCCCGCGGCCAACGCTCGAATAATTCATGTACTAAATTATACATAATATATAAATATATATATATATTACATACACGTATACACGATTTGCGTCCCTCTAAATGCGCTCTCGGCTCCTATATGTTTCGCGCGCACAAATGGCTCTTGGATATAATTAGATAATCTCGCGACGAATATGGGCGTGGGACAAGTGTATATAAACATTTTATTTTTTTTTAATATTATTCACCATACAGACACAATTTATGACGTCTGATGTATCGCACAACCGCACGCGTATACAATACATATATATAATATTGTAAAGAGTTTGCAAACGTATATTGCGAACGCGACCGTTTATCCTCACATATAATCGCGCGTATGTGTTTCCCATGAATATTTACAAAAAAAAAAAAAAACGTTACTCGCGGTCATGAAACAAAAACCATTTTTTCCGTACACGATACATCTCTATATAGTATACCGAATTTAGCCCAGGGCCATGAACTCCGCCCCTTTTTGCGCACACACAACACACACATATGCACACGCCGCGGTTCTCAGGGGGGCTTGGCTCGTGTAGGAAGCTAGCACGATATTGTATATTAGTATAATATTATATATATATGTACATCACGCAGCGTCACTGTGCGTATAGCAACGAAAGTCCGCAAAAAAAAATATATATAGTTATATTGCTCAGCCGACGTTTAAACATAATATTTAAGTCGACGAATATGCGTATTACCATTATTATTATTATGCCGTGTATAACGAACTTCCCACATGGACTCACGACGACGACGACCGCAGCCCGACAACGAAACCGCTTAGCGATGTCTATATATTGCCTATAGGGTAGAACCAGGCGAGTCTGCAGTAATATAAATTGCACATCGGCATTACACTGCATCGCAAGTGACTTAAACGCACGCCACGCGCAATCCAAGGTTTTTAAAAAGCGCACGTCGTTATAATATAACATTATATCGTATATTTTATGTACCTTAAGCTGCTGCTACGGTTATAGTAGATACCTATATGTATATATATAATATATATATTATATATATTATTGAACCGTTGAATATTTCCGCCTCCACAATAATATTATATAATTTCACGTGAATGAATATTAAATTAATTTATATCACACTATAATATTATATATATAATATAAATCAAGCATGCAAATTATGGTATAGGTATATAATATTATTTATACGATCACGTCTATATAATTATACAAATTAGGACTTGTAACTCGATGCGTAGAATGTTTTTAAAAAATGTCGATGTTAACACTACAATTAATACTTAACTAATGTATATTATTTTTTATTTATAGGCATTGAAAAGTTTTATTAAAGTGTGAAGAAGTGACGACAAGTTCATAAATTGCGTTAAGTCAAATAATATAAACATTGAATAATATTATCATCATTAACAAAAAAAAAAAAATTGTATTTTAGATATTACACATTTATATTTAAATATAATAATGCGCTTATTGAATTTATGAACTTTAGGTACTTACATTTTAACTGCAATCTATATAAATAATTTATAATAAACGATTTGTATCACGTAAATCAAAACATTTTGGTTAGAACAAAAATGTCTTATTCGGAATATATTATAAAAATGATTGTATATTTAAACTATTGACACGTTTCAGTGTAAAATATAGTGACGTACAAATAAATTTCATAATGGGATTTTTTAGAGCATATGATAATTTATTGATAAGTATAATAATTACCATTGAAAATAATAATTAATGCTTAATAGGATAGAATGTATTTTACTACAGCATTCGAGGAAAACGTGTCAACCGGGAAAATATCATTATAACTAGTTTCATTACTGACAGTTATATTTTATAAATAGTTTCTTACACATAACGCATTAGAATTATTATTATGGAGTAGTCATGTACTACTTTGGTTAAAATATAATTTAATTTCATAATAATACACTCAAGTTTTACGTGAACCAATTGTTAATATTCAATAGAAAATAAACAATTTAATTTTTATCAAATTCTAATAAAATATGTTTTAACTGTAATTTATTATAAGTGCAGTTTGAAACACCCAGAAATATACAAATTTCAAGTGTCTTGCCGAATGAATGAATGAATGTTTTCGAAAAAGATTCTAAATAGTTCAAAGTAGTTTAAAAATATTTTACTAAAAAATGGAATTATATTATTGTAACTCCATAAATTCTATATGAAAATATATTGAAAATAAATCTGATTAATATTTTAGAGTTTAGACTATCCATCACACATGTCATATTAATAATAAAATAAAGAAAAAACGTTAAAAATATTAAAATGTATGATTGATAAAATGGTCAATGGCCATTGACCATTGACCATTGTCTTTTACATCTTCGAGGCCAACGACTGTAAAATAGTTTTAGGCCGATCTTATAATATACAAACATTTTCCCCAAGACTATATTGCATTTGTATTTAGTCAAACATCTGCGAAAAGACAAATAGAACAAGATAATAAACGAAACAGGTGTAAATACAATTATTACCTTTTAACCTTCAATAACAAGTAAAAATCGTATTTTATTGCAGCTGTACGCTGTGAGTTTTCGTAATGTTATGACCAAATTCGTGGACGTCCTGCATATTCTAATAAAATAAATTGACATTAAAATATTTTATATTTCGTACTTTGACCCCCTAATGTTTTTCTAGTAAATCATGTTTACCTGTTTTGCAATATTAAATAGATTATAGATGTGCGTTGTATATTGTATATCATTGAATGGTTAAAGTTAAAGTACCTACTTAAAAGTATAAAACAACATTTTCATATACATTTTTCGTCTATCTGTAAAAAAAATTAAAAAGTATAAAATTATATAATATTAATGTTAATTATCTTTATAATAATATATAAAACAGTAAGCTGATTGATTGATCTATCAACTCACAGCTCAAACCATTGGACAGATCGCGTTGAAATTTGGCATGCAGATAGCTATTATGACGCAGGCATTCGCTAAGAAAGGATTTTTGAAAATTCAACCTCTAAGAAGGTTAAAAAGGTAAAAGGGGTAAAATTAAAAACTTTTTTGTTTCTATAAACTTTATTTTGTGAAATTTAACCCTTAACGGTAAGAGCATAAAATCGACAGATATTTTGAGATTTACGATGGAAGTTTTTTTTTATAGATGGATGCTATTAGTTTCAATAATAATAATCTGTCTGTCTGTCCTTTGTTTGTTGTTATTGAAACAATCATGCCTAATCATATATAAACAAAAATTTCCATCGTAAATTTCAAAATGTCCGTTTGAGCACCTGCCGGGGTTGGGCCTATTACGTTTTATGTATCTTTGTACCAAATTTCATCGTAATTAGTCCAGCCGTTTAGGAATGGCATAAAGGATAAACTAATAGACAGACAAAAATCCAACGATCAAACACATAGTTTGAGACAAATAAGAGGTAAGATTTTTTAATTTTTAATGGGCTACAAAGTTCACGGGTTCAGCTAGTTATACTATAATTTAAGAACATTATGTAAGAAAATTAACAAATTTAACGTAAATTATGAATTTTATTACAAGTAAATGATGATATTTTCAATATATTATGGTAAACCAATTTTAAAATATTATCTATTTATACAATAAACGCATATTCATTAATTCATTATTCATACTATTTTAAAGTAAGGTATCTAATATTCTACTCAAAATTTAATAATAATAATATTATAATGGTAAAAAAATTTATTATTATTTTAATAAAATATTAAATTTTAATAGTATAATAAATGTAACATAACGGTTACTTACATTTATTTTAAAAAATACTGTAAAATGAAGTCCAATATTAAAAGTCATACCATGTAACCGTGTATAAATTTATAATAAAACACTTATGGAGGTATGAGACCAAACCAACTTCAAAAATCAATTTTCCATTTTGTTTTTATCTATTTTTATTTTTACTTATATTCGTATAAAAAAAAAGTAGTATAAAATATAAATATAATTCAACAAAAAGTGTAAAATTCTTAGTAAATTATTTGCTAATTATTGACATAAGTGTTGTGGGTAGGTCATGCATAGTAATTATGAATAACATGCTTAATTCATGGACATACCTAATACTTGTATACACGTGCTGACGTGACGTGTATGTGTATGAGGGAGTCTGTGTTTTTATATTGCTTTTTCTAATATCCATTTCGATCGAACAACAACACGTGTACATTGTATAAAAAAATAATATTATTTTTACCAATTACGTACTTGTGATATAAGTAGTAGGTATAATATTATGCACTAAGATTATTTCGACATCATCGTAATTCGTAATAATATTATTATGTGCGATGTCATCATCAAAGTTGTTATGACAAATTATACGGGTCCCCGGATCTTAATCGAATACACAATATTTTAAAATTTGAATATTTGTAAAATATGTTGTTTGGAAAAATGTAATTTCAATCACACCCCAACCACATTTTATGCATGATGAATGACGACAATGAAGAACTTTCAAGTGTGAGTAATATTCAAACCACTTTGTGAATATTCTTTAGCCTATTTAAAATAATGATTTGTCGTCATCACCTCCTGCCAGTTGACCAGTCTTCCTGTATTTAGAGCTTTATTGATTTACTATTGTCTTACTTGCTCTTGTATATATCGAAACAAAAGCAAAAAAATTCCATGAGAACCATAAACAAGTGATCAAATGGCACAATCATAGAACCATTAAAGAGAATAATAAACGTAGAGAAAATTAAACTAATAATATATTATTGTGGCCTAAATTGTATACGAAATGACCAGAAGAGACGAATATGCTATAATTGGTCGTTTACTAGTCTCCGTATTAACCACACTCGTATTATACGTACCTATGTATAGAAACCTTATATATATATATATAAACCTTATAGGTACCTAAAGAAACCGTGAGGAAGCATACCCAACATCCATTACGAATATTAAACTTCTTAATCGAGTTTGTTATAACACGTGCGTTCTTCTCGCCACTTCAAATAATTAAAAATTAAATTAAAATAATAAATAGGTATTAACCTATTAAAATTGTGATTTTTTTCCCCCTTTTTTTGTATTTTTTTATTTGCTGCGGTATCATTGTCCACTTTACGTTGACGTTTCATTATTATTGTTATTAATTAGCGTTGCGTCGTTGACATTGATGTATTTTATGTATTTTTTTTTTATTTTATACCTACCTATATATGAAAATATTTTTATATGTGATTATAATAACTATTTGACGCCGTCTGTTCCACAAAATTACATTACCTAGTATTACATTTATACGGACATGATGTACCTAATTCCTAAATAAATTATGCACGAAATCTGTCGTTGTGCAAATAAATATTCTACGGCATTAACAGGTTGGTTTTTTATAAATCGCTAGTAAATCTTATCATGTTATCAAAATATTACTAAAAGAATTATTTAGATTTTGTATTCTACAATATATAAATATCATTATCTAATTTTGAACTATGCGTTCTTCGGAATTGATTTTGTAAACAAAGAATTCCAAAAATGTAACTTCCATTGAGTCACAACTCAGAAGTGGCAAATTAAACTTAATTACTTAAATTTTTATCAAACAAAGAGAAATATCATCATATACCGCATACATAACTAGTTTTACGTTATCTTGATTACATAAATCTTATCCATACATGCGTATGGCCGGTGACCCGCCCAAAAATATTCCTACCCACGTACAAGGATAATATCATCAACTTATTTTTCAAACAATAATACTTGCGGATTTAATGTAATAATAATAATAATAATAATAACATACCTACTGCACTGAAAAATGACGCAAGGAAAAATGTCATGAAATTCAATGTTAGCGCAATATAGTTTTGGAGTAGGCATACACTTTTCAGAAATATAATATCATTTATTTGCCACCCTCCTTTTTAAACTTCTGGTAACTTAACCAAATATAAACCAAAGTTAAGTATGTTGTTCACATACGTTCCGTAAAATATCATAATGTATCAACTAAATATATGTTATTAAATAAATAAAAATACGTGTTGCACCTACGATCTAAAACCACAAACATAAAAAAGTGATTTATTGAGGTAATAAAATAGTAATAGAAGATTTAAAAAAAATGTTTCTGAGATACCAGAAGTAGGTACTTCAAAGTGTTTTCCAACGAACAACCGCTAAAATAAAAAATAATAAACATACTTGTTTGTATCATAATTGGTCCCCATTTATATTATTCTATTGCGGAGGAGAGAGGTGGGTTTTATCATATTATAACTTGTAAAATTTTTAATTCTATTATAAATTATAATATATATTATATGGTTTACAGCCATTATGTATCTAATGACAATAATTTGTTTCATACATTATAATATTCAAATAAATTGTAATATTTTGCTGTGTAAATTGAATGAGTGGTCGTAAATAGTGGTGCTACTAGTTAATTTGGGGCTTCAGTGTTTAAAACTTTTTTTAAGCTTGTAAACAAAAATTGGGGATCAATAAATTGTAGAATGAAATGATTTTATCATATTGCATGGTAATAAATACCACTTTTAACATTTTACACGTTGATACACTTTTTAAATCAAAAGAATTAAAGAAGTAATTTCTTTTTATATAGGTATATCAAAATACTATGATTTTGATATTTGTCGTGAAATTTGTATTAAAATACGAAAATGTAGTATAGTAAGTTGGTTGGCTTGGGTCACTGGTCTCAAGTGATTAACATTCTCAACCCTACTGCCTATTGGTGGTTACACCACTAACTATTGACTATTGGACTAGTTAAAATAATAATGATTACTTATATTACGAGTTACGACTAACGAGTATGTAAAAGTTAAATACTTAAGTATAAATAAATATATAAAACAACTAATTGTTAACCAATTAGCGTTAATATTAAAATATTATTGTTTTTGTTTTACTCTGCCATATAGTGCACATATTATATTTCTTGTAATGATAATTTTATCTAAATCGTATCAAAGATAATATAATTTTTAAATTGTATATGTATTATTACTATACATTTTGGACGTTTGCATCATAATTCATAACTATCACATAATTTATTTTCAATAATTCTTTTGTTAACTATAATGCTACTATTCGACACTATTTAAACACTATTTATATGAATAAGTACTTTTAATATATTAGTATAGCTATTATGACTAGTTTAAGTGTTTTATCTCAGAACTGGCAAAGTTTAAACAAACCAAAAAAAAATACAAATATATAAATCGACATAAATACATAATACAATTGTATAGAATAATAATTAATAGACACATTATTGAGAGGATGTCCATTTTCGTATCAAAGGCAATAGAACAAGTAACGCATAACTTGAATTTACTAGGTACATAAATTTTAGTATAAAAAAAATAAATAAAAAAACATACGTTTAACTTTTAAGTATTGGTTAAAATTTATCATCTTGTTATTTTTTTTATAATTGAAAATCCTAAACAATTTTAATCAGATGTATTAAACATTGGCCTGTGGTAAGTACAGGGAAAGTGTGATGGGATAATATTAATAATTGTATTAATTACATCTAGTTAATTCCACGTGTAATAGTGGTCTTGAATGAAAATGTATAGGCAACTCAACCGTCAAATAAATTAGAATTAGTATATTCGTTTAATTTCATTGGAAAGGATGTGTGCATATGACCAAAATATTATTGAAAACTGAAAAGTACTTTGGATTCTGTCAGATTATTTATTTATTATAATGAATGCATTCATTTTAATAAATATAAAATAAATATTTTTGGCGCCTTTATAATCATTTATTATGTAAATTTTATTATAGTTATAGCACTTAAAGTGTATTATAACAAAATATATGTGCATTATAAAATCTAAAGTATTAAGTATAATATTTTTTTTTAATTATAATGTTTCTACGCACAATTATTACTATTTAATTTTTTTTTACAACATTTATCTACTTAATATACCTCACAGTCTGTAGTAACGTTATAAATCATTTAAAATTAACTTTTATTAAATTAACTAAATATTCGTGATACTATACATTGCGGAATAACTAAATATTCGTGATAATATATATTGCGGGATAACTAAATATTCATGATAATATATATTGCGTGATAACATAAATTGCGGGATAACTAAATATTCGTGATAATATATATTGCGGGATAACTAAATATTCGTGATAATAAACATTGCGGGATAACTTAATATTCGTAATAATATATATTGCGGGATAACTAAATATTCGTGATAATAAACATTGCGGGATAACTTAATATTCGTGATAATATATATTGCGGGATAATATACATTGAGGGATAACTAAAAATTCGTGATAATATATATTGCGGGATAACTAAATATTCGTAATAATATACATTGCGGGATAACTAAATATTCGTGATAATAAACATTGCGGGATAACTTAATATTCGTGATAATAAACATTGCGGGATAACTAAATATTCGTGATAATATACATTGCGGGATAACTAAATATTCGTGATAATATATATTGCGGGATAATATACATTGCGGGATAACTAAATATTCGAGATAATATACATTGCGGGATAACTAAATATTCGTGATAATATATATTGCGGGATAACTAAATATTCGTGATAATATATATTGCGGGATAACTAAATATTCGTGATAATAAACATTGCGGGATAACTAAATATTCGTGATAATATACATTGTGGGATAACTAAATATTCGTGATAATATATATTGCGGGATAATATACATTGCGGGATAACTAAATATTCGAGATAATATACATTGCGGGATAACTAAATATTCGTGATAATATATATTGCGGGATAAAATATATTGCGGGATAACTAAATATTCGTGATAATAAACATTGCGGGATAACTAAATATTCGTGATAATATATATTGCGGGATAACTAAATATTGCGGGATAATATATATTGCGGGATAACATACATTGCGGGATAGGTTAGGTTAGGTTAGGTTTTTTTTTTTTTAAATAAATTTTCAAAATTTCTTTATGATTTTTTTGATTTTTTGAAATTCATTTTCAAAATATCTTCAAAATTTTTATATGATTTTTTTTTTTTTTAAATAAATTTTCAAAATTTATTTTATATTTTTTTTTTTTAAATATATTTTTAAAATATTGTTATGATTTTTTTTTTATTTTATAATTATTTTCAAAATAATTTTCAAAATATTTTTTTATTTTTAAAATAATTTTCAAAATATTTTTTTATTTTCAAAATATTTTTTTATTTTTTAGATTCTGAACGAATTGATGAATGTATTGATTTTACAATGGTGTGTGTTTTTTTTTTTGTTTTTGTGTCTGTGTACAGCATAACTAGTCGAAATAATGCTCCAATTTCAAACAATGGGTGTGGTTTCCGATGTAAAAGTGATCCTTGGTGCATTATAGAGGTAAAAAGTTAACATTTTATAACTGTTTTCAAAAAAATCGAGAAAAACAAAAAAAAAAATGACGGAAAAACAGCAATTTTTACACAAAACCAGTTTTCGACCAAATCGATTTTTTTTTATGGTTGTAATTCAAAAACTAATCACTGAAAATACTTGAAATGTTCACCAAATGTTAATGTCAGTGGTATCCGTATATAGTTAAATTTTCTAAAAAATTTGACTTTTTTTGAGTTATTTATAGACCACTGAAATTTTCGATTTTTTTGAGAAATTATTTTAGTGTCGATAAAAAATTTTTAGATGACCAAAAAGTTTTGAAAATTTAATACAAGGTTCCTTAAGAGTTGTTTTTATTGTAGTTAAAAAAAATTAAAAATCGTTAGTCACAATTTTTTTTTATAAGAGTTTATAATTCAATTTTTTACGAAATCTGTCAAAAACGCGAAAATTTGCAAGTAATTTTATATTATAAATATCAATTTATAGGCTTTATGGCTAAAATATACCTTCTATGGCAAATTGATTTCCTCTATGGCAAATATGTAACCTCTATGGCTAAAATATACCTTCTATGGCAAATTGATTTCCTCAATGGCAAATATATAACCTTTATGGCTAAAATATACCTTCTTATGCAAATATATAACCTCTTTGGCATAAATTTACACTCTATGGCTAATATATAACCTCTATGGCTAAATATAAACTCTATGGCATAAAAATAAACTCTATGGCAAATTGATTTCCTCTGTGGCAAATATATAAACTCCATGGCAAATGTATAACCTCTTTTGCAAAATTATAGCATCTATGGCTAATATATAACCTCTATGGCATAAAAAAAAACTCTATGGCAAATTGATTTCCTCTATGGCAAATATATAACCTCTATGGCTAAAATATACCTTCTATGGCTATTATATAACCTCTATGGCATATTCATAAACTCTATGGCTAATATATATCCTCTATGGCTAAAATGTAAACTCTATGGCTAATATATAACCTCTATGGCAAATAAATAACCTCTTTGGCTAAAAAATACCTTCTATAGCTAAAATATAAACTCAATGGCTAAAATATACCTTCTAATACAAATATATAAATTCTTTGGCATAAATTTACACTCTATGGCTAATATTTAACCTCTATGGCATAAAAATAAACTCTATAGCAAATTGATTTCCTCTATGGCAAATATATAACATGTATGGCTAAAATATACCTTCTATGGCAAATTGATTTAATCTATGGAAAATATATAACCTCCTTGGCATAAATTTACACTCTATGGCTAATATATAACCTCTATGGCATAAAAATAAACTCTATGGCTAATATATAACCTCTATGGCAAATAAATAACCTCTTTGGCTAAAAAATACCTTCTATGGCTAAAATATAAACTCAATGGCTAAAATATACCTTCAAATGCAAATATATAACCTCTTTGGCATAAATTTACACTCTAGGGCTAATATATAACCTCTATGGCATAAAAATAAACTCTATGGCAAATTGATTTCCTCTATGGCAAATATATAACATTTATTGCTAAAATATACATTCTATGGCAAATTGATTTCCTCTATGGCAAATATATAACCTCTTTGGCTAAAATATACCTTCTATGGCTAATATATAACCTCTATGGCATATTCATAAACTCTATGGCTAGTATATAACCTCTATGGCAAATAAATAACCTCTTTGGCTAAAAAATACCTTCTATGGCTAAAATGAATATGCCATAGAGGTTATATATTTGCCATAGAGTTTATTTTTATGCCATAGAGGTTATATATTACCCATAGAGTTTATATTTTAGCCATAGAGGTTATATATTAGCCATAGAGTGTAAATTTATGCCATAGAGGTTATATTCATGCCATAGAGGTTATATATTAGCCATAGATGCTATAATTTTGCAAAAGAGGTTATACATTTGCCATGGAGTATATTTTTATGCCATAGAGGTTATATATTAGCCATAGAGTGTAAATTTATGCCAAGGAGGTTATATATTAGCCATAGAAGGTATATTTTAGCCAAAGAGGTTATATATTTTTCATAGATTAAATCAATTTGCCATAGAAGGTATATTTTAGCCATACATGTTATATATTTGCCATAGAGGAAATCAATTTGCTATAGAGTTTATTTTTATGCCATAGAGGTTAAATATTAGCCATAGAGTTTATATTTTAGCCATAGAGGTTATATATTAGCCATAGAGTGTAAATTTATTCCAAAGAGGTTATATATTTGCATAAGAAGGTATATTTTAGCCATAAAGGTTATATATTTGCCATTGAGGAAATCAATTTGCCATAGAAGGTATATTTTAGCCATAGAGGTTACATATTTGCCATAGAGGAAATCAATTTGCCATAGAAGGTATATTTTAGCCATAAATGTTATATATTTGCCATAGAGGAAATCAATTTGCCATATAGTTTATTTTTATGCCATAGAGTTCATATTTAGCCATAGAGGTTATATATTAGCCATAGAGGTTATATATTAGCCACAGAGTTTACATTTTAGCTATAGAGGTTATATATTAGCCATAGAGTGTAAATTTATTCCATAGAGGTTATATTCATGCCATAGAAGGTATATTTTAGCCATAAAGGTTATATATTTGCTATAGAGGAAATCAATTTGCCATAGAAGGTATATTTTAGCCATAGAGGTTATATATTTTCCATAGAGGAAATCAATTTGCCATAGAAGGTATATTTTAGCCATAAATGTTATATATTTGCCATAGAGGAAATCAATTTGCCATAGACGGTATATTTTAGCCATAAATGTTATATATTTGCCATAGAGTAAATCAATTTGCTATAGAGTTTATTTTTATGCCATAGAAGTTAAATATTAGCCATAGAGTGTAAATTTATGCCAAAGAATTTATATATTTGCATTAGAAGGTATATTTTAGCCATTGAGTTTATATTTTAGCCATAGAAGGTATTTTTTAGCCAAAGAGGTTATTTATTTGCCATAGAGGTTATATATTAGCCAAAAATTTTATATATTTGCCATAGAGTTTATTTTTATGCCATAGAGGTTATATATTACTCATAGAGTTTATATTTTAGCCATAAATGTTATATATTCGCCATAGAGGAAATCAATTTGCCATAGAGGAAATCAATTTGCCATAGAAGGTATATTTTAGCCATAAATGTTATATATTAGCCATAGAGGAAATCAATTTGCCATAGAGTTTATTTTTATGCCATAGAGGTTATATATTAGCCATAGATGCTATAATTTTGCAAAAGAGGTTATACATTTGTTATGGAGTTAATATCTTTGCCTCAGAGGAAATCAATTTGCCATAGAGTTTATTTTTATGCCATAGAAGGTATATTTTAGCCATAGAGGCTCTGAATTTGCCATAGAGGTTATATATTAGCCATAGAGTGTAAATTTATTCTAAAGAGGTTATATATTTGCATAAGAAGGTATATTTTAGCCATAAAGGTTATATATTTGCCATTGAGGAAATCAATTTGCCATAGAAGGTATATTTTAGCCATAGAGGTTATATATTTGCCATAGAGGAAATCAATTTGCCATAGAAGGTATATTTTAGCCATAGAGGTTATATATTTGCCATAGAGGAAATCAATTTGCCATATAGTTTATTTTTATGCCATAGAGTTTATATTTAGCCATAGAGGTTATATATTAGCCAAAAATTTTATACATTTGCCATAGAGTTTATTTTTATGCCATAGAGGTTATATATTACCCATAGAGTTTATATTTTAGCCATAGAGGTTATATATTAGCCATAGAGGAAATCAATTTGCTATAGAGGAAATCAATTTGCCATAAAATGTATTTTAGCCATAAATGTTATATATTTGCCATAGAGGAAATCAATTTGCCATAGAGTTTATTTTTATGCCATAGAGGTTATATATTAGCCATAGATGCTATAATTTTGCAAAAGAGGTTATACATTTGCCATGGAGTTAATATATTTGCCACAGAGGAAATCAATTTGCCATAGAGTTTATTTTTATGCCATAGAAGGTATATTTTAGCCATAGAGGCTCTGAATTTGCCATAGAGGTTATATATTTAGCCATAGAGGTTATATATTAGCCATAGAGTGTAAATTTATTCTAAAGAGGTTATATATTTGCATAAGAAGGTATATTTTAGCCATAAAGGTTATATATTTGCCATTGAGGAAATCAATTTGCCATAGAAGGTATATTTTAGCCATAGAGGTTACATATTTGCCATAGAGGAAATCAATTTGCCATAGAAGGTATATTTTAGCCATAAATGTTATATATTTGTAATAAAGGAAATCAATTTGCCATATAGTTTATTTTTATGCCATAGAGTTTATATTTAGCCATAGAGGTTATATATTAGCCATAGAGTGTAAATTTATGCCATAGCGGTTATATTCATGCCATAGAAGGTATATTTTAGCCATAGAGGCCCTGAATTTGCCATAGAAGGTATATTTTAGATATAAAGGTTATATATTTACTATAGAGGAAATCAATTTGCCATAGAAGGTATATTTTAGCCATAGAGGTTATATATTTGCCATAGAGGTTATATATTAGCCACAGAGTTTACATTTTAGCCATAGAGGATATATATTAGCCATAGTGTTTAAATTTATGCCATAGAGGTTATATTCATGCCACAGAAGGTATATTTTAGCCATAAAGGTTATATATTAGCCATAGAGTGTAAATTTATTCTAAAGAGGTTATATATTTGCATAAGAAGGTATATTTTAGCCATAAAGGTTATCTATTTGCCATTGAGGAAATCAATTTGCCATAGAAGGTATATTTTAGCCATAGAGGTTACATATTTGCCATAGAGGAAATCAATTTGCCATAGAAGGTATATTTTAGCCATAAATGTTATATATTTGCCATAGAGGAAATCAATTTGCCATATAGTTTATTTTTATGCCATAGAGTTTATATTTAGCCATAGAGGTTATATATTAGCCATAGAGTGTAAATTTATGCCATAGAGGTTATATTCATGCCATAGAAGGTATATTTTAGCCATAGAGGCTCTGAATTTGCCATAGAAGGTATATTTTAGCCATAAAGGTTATATATTTACTATAGAGGAAATCAATTTGCCATAGAAGGTATATTTTAGCCATAGAGGTTATATATTTGCCATAGAGGTTATATATTAGCCACAGAGTTTACATTTTAGCCATAGAGGATATATATTAGCCATAGAGTATATGAATATGCCATAGAGTTTATACATTTGCCATAGAGTTTATTTTTATGCCATAGAGGTTATATATTACCCATAGAGGTTATATATTAGCCATAGTGTTTAAATTTATGCCATAGAGGTTATATTCATGCCACAGAAGGTATATTTTAGCCATAAAGGTTATATATTAGCCATAGAGTGTAAATTTATTCCATAGAGGTTATATTCATGCCATAGAAGGTATATTTTAGCCATAAAGGTTATATATTTGCTATAGAGGAAATCAATTTGCCATAGAAGGTATATTTTAGCCATAGAGGTTATATATTTTCCATAGAGGAAATCAATTTGCCATAGAATGTATATTTTAGCCACAGAGTTTACATTTTAGCTATAGAGGATATATATTAGCCATAGAGTATATGAATATGCCATAGAGTTTATACATTTGCCATAGAGTTTATTTTTATGCCATAGAGGTTATATATTACCCATAGATGTTATATATTAGCCATAGAGTGTAAATTTATGCCATAGAGGTTATATTCATGCCATAGAAGGTATATTTTAGACATAGAGGCTCTAAATTTGCCATAGAGGTTATATATTAGCCATAGAGTGTAAATTTATGCCATAGAGGTTATATTCATTCCA